>NW_027315645.1:0-68654 GCF_039878825.1 Excalfactoria chinensis
ATAATAATATTTTTGCAAAGAGAAAGAACGATGCTTATGAGAGCTTCTTATTTCTGGGGTAAGTATCCATATCCGCGTGAAAATGCGAAAGTGAGAAACACCACCGCCGCGGGAGATAGCAGCCGGCCGAAGTCGCTCTTTATCGGCTACCGACTTGGCCGCGACCGCTCTTTTCTCGGAGAAGCGGCAACAACCGCGGTCCGTGATTCGAGCGTCTCTGCTGCAGCCGAGTAGTGCGACTTCGGCCGGCACCTGTCTCGAGGGAGAAGCGTATCCCCGCAGCCAAGAATAGAGCGAACTGAACATCAAGTCGTGTTCTCTCCGAATGAGCAACTCCCAGCTCTATTGAGCACGCCCGTCAGATAAGTAAGAAGAACTCGTTTCTTTCCACTTCGACTGAGAAACTAGTTGTGTAGCAATGGAAAAAGAGGAAAGAAACGAAATCTGTCCAAACGGAAGAATAACCGCTTGGAACAGTGCTAGGAGTTGTGCTTTCAGCGAGAAAGGAAGCTGAGGACAAAGTGTTCCTTTCCGGGCTGCCGTGAGGAACCCCCCCGCGTCGGAAGAAAGCAGCCGGCCGAAGTCGCTCTTTATCGGCTACCGACTTGGCCGCGACCGCTCTTTTCTCGGAGAAGCGGCAACAACCGCGGTCCGTGATTCGAGCGTCTCTGCTGCAGCCGAGTAGTGCGACTTCGGCCGGCACCTGTCTCGAGGGAGAAGCGTATCCCCGCAGCCAAGAATAGAGCGAACTGAACATCAAGTCGTGTTCTCTCCGAATGAGCAACTCCCAGCTCTATTGAGCACGCCCGTCAGATAAGTAAGAAGAACTCGTTTCTTTCCACTTCGACTGAGAAACTAGTTGTGTAGCAATGGAAAAAGAGGAAAGAAACGAAATCTGTCCAAACGGAAGAATAACCGCTTGGAACAGTGCTAGGAGTTGTGCTTTCAGCGAGAAAGGAAGCTGAGGACAAAGTGTTCCTTTCCGGGCTGCCGTGAGGAACCCCCCCGCGTCGGAAGAAAGCAGCCGGCCGAAGTCGCTCTTTATCGGCTACCGACTTGGCCGCGACCGCTCTTTTCTCGGAGAAGCGGCAACAACCGCGGTCCGTGATTCGAGCGTCTCTGCTGCAGCCGAGTAGTGCGACTTCGGCCGGCACCTGTCTCGAGGGAGAAGCGTATCCCCGCAGCCAAGAATAGAGCGAACTGAACATCAAGTCGTGTTCTCTCCGAATGAGCAACTCCCAGCTCTATTGAGCACGCCCGTCAGATAAGTAAGAAGAACTCGTTTCTTTCCACTTCGACTGAGAAACTAGTTGTGTAGCAATGGAAAAAGAGGAAAGAAACGAAATCTGTCCAAACGGAAGAATAACCGCTTGGAACAGTGCTAGGAGTTGTGCTTTCAGCGAGAAAGGAAGCTGAGGACAAAGTGTTCCTTTCCGGGCTGCCGTGAGGAACCCCCCCGCGTCGGAAGAAAGCAGCCGGCCGAAGTCGCTCTTTATCGGCTACCGACTTGGCCGCGACCGCTCTTTTCTCGGAGAAGCGGCAACAACCGCGGTCCGTGATTCGAGCGTCTCTGCTGCAGCCGAGTAGCGCGACTTCGGCCGGTACCTTTCTTTTGAGTGAGAAGCATATAGGTTGTCGAGTTAAAATTATGCAACAGAACGATGAAGGAAATATTAAGAGGAAAACGAGACTTTATAAGAAAGGAATGAAAGTAGAATATAAACTGAGTTAGAAAATTGTTTTGTAATGATAAGAAATGATAGCTTTTTTGAAAAGAAGAGAAAGAAAAGAAAAAAGAAGATTATATGAGGAGTATCTTCATTAGGGAATGAAATCTAGTATTTCTGGAATGACATGCTGTATCCAAGTTTTGCAAAGAGAAAAAACGATACTTATGAGAGAACTTCTTATTTCTGGGGTAAGTATCCATATTCGCGTGAAAATTTTCCAAATTTTGACGGAAATTGATATTTCGCGTGGAGATGTCTGAATTCCGTAGAGGAAAACGGGTATTCTGGAAACAAGGTGCAATATTCCGCTAGAAAGCATCATTTTGTAGAGAAAACGTCTTCTTTCAGGGATGAAAACCAGCATTTTTGGGAATAAAACGCTATTGTTATGGTAAAAAGCATTATTTTGGAATGAAAATCATAATTTTGCCAAGATAAAGAGTGATACTTAAGACAGACCTTGTAATTTGTGGGGGAAGTTTTGATATTTCTGTGAATCTATTCTAAATGTTGACAGAAATGGAAATTTCGGGTGGGAATGTCCTGGTTTAGTAGAGGAAAACAGGAATTCTGGAAACAATGGGTCATATGCTGCTAGAAAGCATCATTTTGTAGAGAAAATGTCTTCCTTTGGAGATGAAAGCCAGAAATTTGGGGAGAAAAAGCTATATGCAGGCATTAAAAAGCATTATTTTGGAAAGATAATATTTTTGCCAAGATAAAGAATGATACTTAAGAGAGAACTTCTGATTTCTGGGATAAGTATCCATATTCGTGAGAAAATTCTGTAGAGGAAAACAGGTATTCTGGATACGAAGTGCCATATTCTGCTAGAAAGCATCATTTTGTAGAGAAAACGTCTTCTTTCAGGGATGAAGACCAGCATTTTGGGGAATAAAATGCTGATTTGTGGGATGAAAAGCATTATTTTGGAAAGAAAATTCCATTTATTGCAATGATAAGGAGTGATAACCTTCTTATTTCTGGGATAAGTATTGTTATTCTGGTGAAAAAATGGTCTAAATTTTGTCAGAAATTGATATTTCGGGTGGAAATGCCCTACTTTTGTACAGGCAAACAGGCATGCGGGAATTAATGCGTCATATTCTCCCAGAAAGCATCGTTTTGTAGAGGAAGTTATCTTCTATTGTGGTTAAAAACCAGAATTTTGGGGAGAAAATGCCTATTTTTAGGGATGAAAAGCATTATTTTGGAAAGAAAATTCCATTTATTGCAAGGATAAGGAGTGATACTTAGGAGAGAACTTCATATTTCTGGGATAAGTATTTGTTATTCTGGTGAAAAATTGCCTAAATGTTGTCAGAAATTGATATTTCGGGTGGAAATCTCCTTGTTTTGTAGAGGAAAGCAGGTATTCTGGAAGCAATGCTTGATAACTGAGCTAGAAAGCTTCATTTTGTAGAGAAAATGTCATCTTTTGGGGATAAAAAACAGCACTTTGGGAGGAAATGATGTTTTTAAGGTTGAGAAGCATTATTTTGGAAAGAAAATCCTACTTTTGCGAAGATAAAGAGTGATACTTAAGACAGACCTTGTAATTTGTGGGGAAGTTTTGATATTTCTGTGAAACTATTCTAAATGTTGACAGAAATGGAAATTTCGGGTGGGAATGTCCTGGTTTAGTAGAGGAAAACAGGAATTCTGGAAACAATGGGTCATATGATGCTAGAAAGCATCATTTTGTAGAGAAAATGTCTTCCTTTGGAGATGAAAGCCAGAAATTTGGGGAGAAAAAACTATATGCAGGCATTAAAAAGCATTATTTTGGAAAGATAATATTTTTGCCAAGATAAAGAATGATACTTAAGAGAGAACTTCTGATTTCTGGGATAAGTATCCATATTCGTGTGAAAATTTTCAAACTTTTGACGGAAATTGATATTTCGGGTGGAGATGTCTCTATTCTGTAGAGGAAAACAGGTATTCTGGATACAAAGTGCCATATTCTGCTAGAAAGCATCATTTTGTAGAGAAAACGTCTTCTTTCAGGGATGAAGACCAGCATTTTGGGGAATAAAATGCTGATTTGTGGGATGAAAAGCATTATTTTGGAAAGAAAATTCCATTTATTGCAATGATAAGGAGTGATAACCTTCTTATTTCTGGGATAAGTATTGTTATTCTGGTGAAAAATGGTCTAAATTTTGTCAGAAATTGATATTTCGGGTGGAAATGCCCTACTTTTGTACAGGCAAACAGGCATGGTGGAATTAATGCGTCATATTCTCCCAGAAAGCATCGTTTTGTAGAGGAAGTTATCTTCTATTGTGGTTAAAAACCAGAATTTTGGGGAGAAAATGCTATTTTTAGGGATGAAAAGCATTATTTTGGAAAGAAAATTCCATTTATTGCAAGGATAAGGAGTGATACTTAGGAGAGGAACTTCATATTTCTGGGATAAGTATTGTTATTCTGGTGAAAAATTGCCTAAATGTTGTCAGAAATTGATATTTCGGGTGGAAATCTCCTTGTTTTGTAGAGGAAAGCAGGTATTCTGGAAGCAATGCTTGATAACTGAGCTAGAAAGCTTCATTTTGTAGAGAAAATGTCATCTTTTGGGATAAAAACCAGCACTTTGGGGAGGAAATGATGTTTTTAAGGTTGAGAAGCATTATTTTGGAAAGAAAATCCTACTTTTGCGAAGATAAAGAGTGATACTTAAGAAAGAACTTCTGATTTCTGGGGTCACTATTGATAGTCTTGTGAAAATTTTCCAAATTTTGACAGAGACTGATATTTAGGGTGGAAATGTCCTTAATTTGTAAAGGAAAAGAAGTATTCTGGCAACTGTGTGTCATATCATACTAAAAAAGCAGCATTCTGTAGATAGAATGACCTCTTATAGGGATGAAAATCAGTATTTGGAGAAAAAAATGCTATATTTAGGGAGGAATGGCATCATTTTGGAAAGAAAGCTATATTGATTGCAAGGATAAGGAGTGATACTTCAGAGAGAACTTCTTATTTCTGGCATAAGTATCGATAGTATTGTGAAAATTTTCTAAGTGTTGACAGAAATGGATAATTCGGGTGGAAATGTCCATATTTTGTAAGAGGAAAGCAGGAATTCTGGAAACAATGTGGCCTACTCCGATGGAAAGCATCATTTTCTAGAGAAAATGTCTTCTTTTGGGGATGAAATCCAGAATTTGGGGGTGAAAATGCTGTCTTGAGTGATGAAAAGCATTATTTTGGAAAGAGAATAGTATTCTTGAAAAGATAAAGAATGATTCTTAAGAGAGAACTTCTAATCTCCGCGATAAGTATTGGTATTAATGTGAAAATGTTTTAATTTTAACAGAAACTGCCAATTAGTTTAGAAATGTCCTTAATTTCTAGAGTAAAACAGGTATTCCGGAAACAGTATGACATATTCTGATAGAAAACAAGATTTTATAGGGAAAGTGTCTTCATGAGGGGATGAAATCCAGTATTTTTGGGATGACATGCTATATCCAAGTATTAAAAATAATTCTTTTGTAAAAATAATAATATTTTTGCAAAGAGAAAGATCGATACTTATGAGAGAACTTCTTATTTCTGGGGTAAGTATCCATATTCGCGTGAAAATTTTCTAAATGTTGACAGAAATGGATATTTCGAGTGGAAATGTCCTTATTTTGTAGAGGAAAGCAGGAATTCTGGAAACAATGTGGCCTACTCCGATGGAAAGCATCATTTTCTAGAGAAAATGTCTTCTTTCAGGGATGAAAACCAGCATTTTTGGGAATAAAATGCTATTGTTAGGGTGAAAAGCATTATTTTGGAAAGAAAATCATACTTTTGCCAAGATAAAGAGTGATACTTAAGACAGACCTTGTAATTTGTGGGGAAGTTTTGATATTTCTGTGAAACTATTCTAAATGTTGACAGAAATGGAAATTTCGGGTGGGAATGTCCTGGTTTAGTAGAGGAAAACAGGAATTCTAGAAACAATGGGTCATATGATGCTAGAAAGCATCATTTTGTAGAGAAAATGTCTTCCTTTGGAGATGAAAGCCAGAAATTTGGGGAGAAAAAGCTATATGCAGGCATTAAAAAGCATTATTTTGGAAAGATAATATTTTTGCCAAGATAAAGAATGATACTTAAGAGAGAACTTCTGATTTCTGGGATAAGTATCCATATTCGTGTGAAAATTTTCAAACTTTTGACGGAAATTGATATTTCGGGTGGAGATGTCTCTATTCTGTAGAGGAAAACAGGTATTCTGGATACAAAGTGCCATATTCTGCTAGAAGCATCATTTTGTAGAGAAAACGTCTTCTTTCAGGGATGAAGACCAGCATTTTGGGGAATAAAATGCTGATTTGTGGGATGAAAAGCATTATTTTGGAAAGAAAATTCCATTTATTGCAATGATAAGGGAGTGATAACCTTCTTATTTCTGGGATAAGTATTGTTATTCTGGTGAAAAACGGTCTAAATTTTGTCAGAAATTGATATTTCGGGTGGAAATGCCCTACTTTTGTACAGGCAAACAGGCATGGTGGGAATTAATGCGTCATATTCTCCCAGAAAGCATCGTTTTGTAGAGGAAGTTATCTTCTATTGTGGTTAAAAACCAGAATTTTGGGGAGAAAATGCTATTTTTAGGGATGAAAAGCATTATTTTGGAAAGAAAATTCCATTTATTGCAAGGATAAGGAGTGATACTTAGGAGAGAACTTCTTATTTCTGGGATAAGTATGTTTATTCTGGTGAAAAATTGCCTAAATGTAGACAGAAATTGATATTTCGGGTGGAAATCTCCTTGTTTTGTAGAGGAAAGCAGGTATTCTGGAAGCAATGCTTGATAACTGAGCTAGAAAGCTTCATTTTGTAGAGAAAATGTCATCTTTTGGGATAAAGCCAGCACTTTGGGGAGGAAATGATGTTTTTAAGGTTGAGAAGCATTATTTTGGAAAGAAAATCCTACTTTTGCGAAGATAAAGAGTGATACTTAAGAAAGAACTTCTGATTTCTGGGGTCACTATTGATAGTCCTTGTGAAAATTTTCCAAATTTTGACAGAGACTGATATTTAGGGTGGAAATGTCCTTAATTTGTAAAGGAAAAGAAGTATTCTGGCAACAGTGTGTCATATCATACTAAAAAGCAGCATTCTGTAGATAGAATGACCTCTTATAGGGATGAAAATCAGTATTTGGAGAAAAAATGCTATATTTAGGGAGGAATGGCATCATTTTGGAAAGAAAGCTATATTGATTGCAAGGATAAGGAGTGATACTTCAGAGAGAACTTCTTATTTCTGGCATAAGTATCGATAGTATTGTGAAAATTTTCTAAATGTTGACAGAAATGGATAATTCGGGTGGAAATGTCCATATTTTGTAGAGGAAAGCAGGAATTCTGGAAACAATGTGGCCTACTCCGATGGAAAGCATCATTTTCTAGAGAAAATGTCTTCTTTTGGGGATGAAATCCAGAATTTGGGGGTGAAAATGCTGTCTTGAGTGATGAAAAGCATTATTTTGGAAAGAGAATAGTATTCTTGAAAAGATAAAGAATGATTCTTAAGAGAGAACTTCTAATCTCCGTGATAAGTATTGGTATTAATGTGAAAATGTTTTAATTTTAACAGAAACTGCCAATTAGTTTAGAAATGTCCTTAATTTCTAGAGTAAAACAGGTATTCCGGAAACAGTATGACATATTCTGATAGAAAACAAGATTTTATAGGGAAAGTGTCTTCATGAGGGGATGAAAATCCAGTATTTTTGGGGATGACATGCTATATCCAAGTATTAAAAATAATTCTTTTGTAAAAATAATAATATTTTTGCAAAGAGAAAGATCGATACTTATGAGAGAACTTCTTATTTCTGGGGTAAGTATCCATATTCGCGTGAAAATTTTCTAAATGTTGACAGAAATGGATATTTCGAGTGGAAATGTCCTTATTTTGTAGAGGAAAGCAGGAATTCTGGAAACAATGTGGCCTACTCCGATGGAAAGCATCATTTTCTAGAGAAAATGTCTTCTTTCAGGGATGAAAACCAGCATTTTTGGGAATAAAATGCTATTGTTAGGGTGAAAAGCATTATTTTGGAAAGAAAATCATACTTTTGCCAAGATAAAGAGTGATACTTAAGACAGACCTTGTAATTTGTGGGGAAGTTTTGATATTTCTGTGAAACTATTCTAAATGTTGACAGAAATGGAAATTTCGGGTGGGAATGTCCTGGTTTAGTAGAGGAAAACAGGGAATTCTAGAAACAATGGGTCATATGATGCTAGAAAGCATCATTTTGTAGAGAAAATGTCTTCCTTTGGAGATGAAAGCCAGAAATTTGGGGAGAAAAAGCTATATGCAGGCATTAAAAAGCATTATTTTGGAAAGATAATATTTTTGCCAAGATAAAGAATGATACTTAAGAGAGAACTTCTGATTTCTGGGATAAGTATCCATATTCGTGTGAAAATTTTCAAACTTTTGACGGGAAATTGATATTTCGGGTGGAGATGTCTCTATTCTGTAGAGGAAAACAGGTATTCTGGATACAAAGTGCCATATTCTGCTAGAAAGCATCATTTTGTAGAGAAAACGTCTTCTTTCAGGGATGAAGACCAGCATTTTGGGGAATAAATGCTGATTTGTGGGATGAAAAGCATTATTTTTGGAAAGAAAATTCCATTTATTGCAATGATAAGGAGTGATAACCTTCTTATTTCTGGGATAAGTATTGTTATTCTGGTGAAAAATGGTCTAAATTTTGTCAGAAATTGATATTTCGGGTGGAAATGCCCTACTTTTGTACAGGCAAACAGGCATGGTGGAATTAATGCGTCATATTCTCCCAGAAAGCATCGTTTTGTAGAGGAAGTTATCTTCTATTGTGGTTAAAAACCAGAATTTTTGGGGAGAAAATGCTATTTTTAGGGATGAAAAGCATTATTTTGGAAAGAAAATTCCATTTATTGCAAGGATAAGGAGTGATACTTAGGAGAGAACTTCTTATTTCTGGGATAAGTATTGTTATTCTGGTGAAAAAATTGCCTAAATGTAGACAGAAATTGATATTTCGGGTGGAAATCTCCTTGTTTTGTAGAGGAAAGCAGGTATTCTGGAAGCAATGCTTGATAACTGAGCTAGAAAGCTTCATTTTGTAGAGAAAATGTCATCTTTCTTTCCAAAATAATGCTTTTCACCCTAACAATAGCATTTTATTCCCAAAAATGCTGGTTTTCATCCCTGAAAGAAGACATTTTCTCTAGAAAATGATGCTTTCCATCGGAGTAGGCCACATTGTTTCCAGAATTCCTGCTTTCCTCTACAAAATAAGGACATTTCCACTCGAAATATCCATTTCTGTCAACATTTAGAAAATTTTCACGCGAATATGGATACTTACCCCAGAAATAAGAAGTTCTCTCATAAGTATCGATCTTTCTCTTTGCAAAAATATCATTATTTTTACAAAAGAATTATTTTTAATACTTGGATATAGCATGTCATCCCAAAAATACTGGATTTCATCCCCTCATGAAGACACTTTCCCTATAAAATCTTGTTTTCTATCAGAATATGTCATACTGTTTCCGGAATACCTGTTTTACTCTAGAAATTAAGGACATTTCTAAACTAATTGGCAGTTTCTGTTAAAATTAAAAACATTTTCACATGAATATCAATACTTATCGCGGAGATTAGAAGTTCTCTCTTAAGAATCATTCTTTATCTTTTCAAGAATACTATTCTCTTTCCAAAATAATGCTTTTCATCACTCAAGACAGCATTTAAACCCCCATATTCTGGATTTCATCCCCAAAAGAAGACATTTTCTCTAGAAAATGTTGCTTTCCATCGGAGAAAATTTTGAAAATTTTCATGACATGCTATATTCAAGTATTAAAAATAATTTTTTGTAAAAATAATAATATTTTTGCAAAGAGAAAGAACGATGCTTATGAGAGCTTCTTATTTCTGGGGTAAGTATCCATATCCGCGTGAAAATGCGAAAGTGAGAAACACCACCGCCGCGGGAGATAGCAGCCGGCCGAAGTCGCTCTTTATCGGCTACCGATTTGGCCGCGACCGCTCTTTTCTCGGAGAAGCGGCAACAACCGCGGTCCGTGATTCGAGCGTCTCTGCTGCAGCCGAGTAGTGCGACTTCGGCCGGCACCTGTCTCGAGGGAGAAGCGTATCCCCGCAGCCAAGAATAGAGCGAACTGAACATCAAGTCGTGTTCTCTCCGAATGAGCAACTCCCAGCTCTATTGAGCACGCCCGTCAGATAAGTAAGAAGAACTCGTTTCTTTCCACTTCGACTGAGAAACTAGTTGTGTAGCAATGGAAAAAGAGGAAAGAAACGAAATCTGTCCAAACGGAAGAATAACCGCTTGGAACAGTGCTAGGAGTTGTGCTTTCAGCGAGAAAGGAAGCTGAGGACAAAGTGTTCCTTTCCGGGCTGCCGTGAGGAACCCCCCCGCGTCGGAAGAAAGCAGCCGGCCGAAGTCGCTCTTTATCGGCTACCGACTTGGCCGCGACCGCTCTTTTCTCGGAGAAGCGGCAACAACCGCGGTCCGTGATTCGAGCGTCTCTGCTGCAGCCGAGTAGTGCGACTTCGGCCGGCACCTGTCTCGAGGGAGAAGCGTATCCCCGCAGCCAAGAATAGAGCGAACTGAACATCAAGTCGTGTTCTCTCCGAATGAGCAACTCCCAGCTCTATTGAGCACGCCCGTCAGATAAGTAAGAAGAACTCGTTTCTTTCCACTTCGACTGAGAAACTAGTTGTGTAGCAATGGAAAAAGAGGAAAGAAACGAAATCTGTCCAAACGGAAGAATAACCGCTTGGAACAGTGCTAGGAGTTGTGCTTTCAGCGAGAAAGGAAGCTGAGGACAAAGTGTTCCTTTCCGGGCTGCCGTGAGGAACCCCCCCGCGTCGGAAGAAAGCAGCCGGCCGAAGTCGCTCTTTATCGGCTACCGACTTGGCCGCGACCGCTCTTTTCTCGGAGAAGCGGCAACAACCGCGGTCCGTGATTCGAGCGTCTCTGCTGCAGCCGAGTAGTGCGACTTCGGCCGGCACCTGTCTCGAGGGAGAAGCGTATCCCCGCAGCCAAGAATAGAGCGAACTGAACATCAAGTCGTGTTCTCTCCGAATGAGCAACTCCCAGCTCTATTGAGCACGCCCGTCAGATAAGTAAGAAGAACTCGTTTCTTTCCACTTCGACTGAGAAACTAGTTGTGTAGCAATGGAAAAAGAGGAAAGAAACGAAATCTGTCCAAACGGAAGAATAACCGCTTGGAACAGTGCTAGGAGTTGTGCTTTCAGCGAGAAAGGAAGCTGAGGACAAAGTGTTCCTTTCCGGGCTGCCGTGAGGAACCCCCCCGCGTCGGAAGAAAGCAGCCGGCCGAAGTCGCTCTTTATCGGCTACCGACTTGGCCGCGACCGCTCTTTTCTCGGAGAAGCGGCAACAACCGCGGTCCGTGATTCGAGCGTCTCTGCTGCAGCCGAGTAGCGCGACTTCGGCCGGCACCTGTCTCGAGGGAGAAGCGTATCCCCGCAGCCAAGAATAGAGCGAACTGAACATCAAGTCGTGTTCTCTCCGAATGAGCAACTCCCAGCTCTATTGAGCACGCCCGTCAGATAAGTAAGAAGAACTCGTTTCTTTCCACTTCGACTGAGAAACTAGTTGTGTAGCAATGGAAAAAGAGGAAAGAAACGAAATCTGTCCAAACGGAAGAATAACCGCTTGGAACAGTGCTAGGAGTTGTGCTTTCAGCGAGAAAGGAAGCTGAGGACAAAGTGTTCCTTTCCGGGCTGCCGTGAGGAACCCCCCCGCGTCGGAAGAAAGCAGCCGGCCGAAGTCGCTCTTTATCGGCTACCGACTTGGCCGCGACCGCTCTTTTCTCGGAGAAGCGGCAACAACCGCGGTCCGTGATTCGAGCGTCTCTGCTGCAGCCGAGTAGTGCGACTTCGGCCGGCACCTGTCTCGAGGGAGAAGCGTATCCCCGCAGCCAAGAATAGAGCGAACTGAACATCAAGTCGTGTTCTCTCCGAATGAGCAACTCCCAGCTCTATTGAGCACGCCCGTCAGATAAGTAAGAAGAACTCGTTTCTTTCCACTTCGACTGAGAAACTAGTTGTGTAGCAATGGAAAAAGAGGAAAGAAACGAAATCTGTCCAAACGGAAGAATAACCGCTTGGAACAGTGCTAGGAGTTGTGCTTTCAGCGAGAAAGGAAGCTGAGGACAAAGTGTTCCTTTCCGGGCTGCCGTGAGGAACCCCCCCGCGTCGGAAGAAAGCAGCCGGCCGAAGTCGCTCTTTATCGGCTACCGACTTGGCCGCGACCGCTCTTTTCTCGGAGAAGCGGCAACAACCGCGGTCCGTGATTCGAGCGTCTCTGCTGCAGCCGAGTAGCGCGACTTCGGCCGGTACCTTTCTTTTGAGTGAGAAGCATATAGGTTGTCGAGTTAAAATTATGCAACAGAACGATGAAGGAAATATTAAGAGGAAAACGAGACTTTATAAGAAAGGAATGAAAGTAGAATATAAACTGAGTTAGAAAATTGTTTTGTAATGATAAGAAATGATAGCTTTTTTGAAAAGAAGAGAAAGAAAAGAAAAAAGAAGATTATATGAGGAGTATCTTCATTAGGGAATGAAATCTAGTATTTCTGGAATGACATGCTGTATCCAAGTTTTGCAAAGAGAAAAAACGATACTTATGAGAGAACTTCTTATTTCTGGGGTAAGTATCCATATTCGCGTGAAAATTTTCCAAATTTTGACGGAAATTGATATTTCGCGTGGAGATGTCTGAATTCCGTAGAGGAAAACGGGTATTCTGGAAACAAGGTGCAATATTCCGCTAGAAAGCATCATTTTGTAGAGAAAACGTCTTCTTTCAGGGATGAAAACCAGCATTTTTGGGAATAAAACGCTATTGTTATGGTAAAAAGCATTATTTTGGAATGAAAATCATAATTTTGCCAAGATAAAGAGTGATACTTAAGACAGACCTTGTAATTTGTGGGGAAGTTTTGATATTTCTGTGAATCTATTCTAAATGTTGACAGAAATGGAAATTTCGGGTGGGAATGTCCTGGTTTAGTAGAGGAAAACAGGAATTCTGGAAACAATGGGTCATATGCTGCTAGAAAGCATCATTTTGTAGAGAAAATGTCTTCCTTTGGAGATGAAAGCCAGAAATTTGGGGAGAAAAAGCTATATGCAGGCATTAAAAAGCATTATTTTGGAAAGATAATATTTTTGCCAAGATAAAGAATGATACTTAAGAGAGAACTTCTGATTTCTGGGATAAGTATCCATATTCGTGAGAAAATTCTGTAGAGGAAAACAGGTATTCTGGATACGAAGTGCCATATTCTGCTAGAAAGCATCATTTTGTAGAGAAAACGTCTTCTTTCAGGGATGAAGACCAGCATTTTGGGGAATAAAATGCTGATTTGTGGGATGAAAAGCATTATTTTGGAAAGAAAATTCCATTTATTGCAATGATAAGGAGTGATAACCTTCTTATTTCTGGGATAAGTATTGTTATTCTGGTGAAAAATGGTCTAAATTTTGTCAGAAATTGATATTTCGGGTGGAAATGCCCTACTTTTGTACAGGCAAACAGGCATGGTGGAATTAATGCGTCATATTCTCCCAGAAAGCATCGTTTTGTAGAGGAAGTTATCTTCTATTGTGGTTAAAAACCAGAATTTTGGGGAGAAAATGCTATTTTTAGGGATGAAAAGCATTATTTTGGAAAGAAAATTCCATTTATTGCAAGGATAAGGAGTGATACTTAGGAGAGAACTTCATATTTCTGGGATAAGTATTGTTATTCTGGTGAAAAATTGCCTAAATGTTGTCAGAAATTGATATTTCGGGTGGAAATCTCCTTGTTTTGTAGAGGAAAGCAGGTATTCTGGAAGCAATGCTTGATAACTGAGCTAGAAAGCTTCATTTTGTAGAGAAAATGTCATCTTTTGGGGATAAAAACCAGCACTTTGGGGAGGAAATGATGTTTTTAAGGTTGAGAAGCATTATTTTGGAAAGAAAATCCTACTTTTGCGAAGATAAAGAGTGATACTTAAGACAGACCTTGTAATTTGTGGGGAAGTTTTGATATTTCTGTGAAACTATTCTAAATGTTGACAGAAATGGAAATTTCGGGTGGGAATGTCCTGGTTTAGTAGAGGAAAACAGGAATTCTGGAAACAATGGGTCATATGATGCTAGAAAGCATCATTTTGTAGAGAAAATGTCTTCCTTTGGAGATGAAAGCCAGAAATTTGGGGAGAAAAACTATATGCAGGCATTAAAAAGCATTATTTTGGAAAGATAATATTTTTGCCAAGATAAAGAATGATACTTAAGAGAGAACTTCTGATTTCTGGGATAAGTATCCATATTCGTGTGAAAATTTTCAAACTTTTGACGGAAATTGATATTTCGGGTGGAGATGTCTCTATTCTGTAGAGGAAAACAGGTATTCTGGATACAAAGTGCCATATTCTGCTAGAAAGCATCATTTTGTAGAGAAAACGTCTTCTTTCAGGGATGAAGACCAGCATTTTGGGGAATAAAATGCTGATTTGTGGGATGAAAAGCATTATTTTGGAAAGAAAATTCCATTTATTGCAATGATAAGGAGTGATAACCTTCTTATTTCTGGGATAAGTATTGTTATTCTGGTGAAAAATGGTCTAAATTTTGTCAGAAATTGATATTTCGGGTGGAAATGCCCTACTTTTGTACAGGCAAACAGGCATGGTGGAATTAATGCGTCATATTCTCCCAGAAAGCATCGTTTTGTAGAGGAAGTTATCTTCTATTGTGGTTAAAAACCAGAATTTTGGGGAGAAAATGCTATTTTTAGGGATGAAAAGCATTATTTTGGAAAGAAAATTCCATTTATTGCAAGGATAAGGAGTGATACTTAGGAGAGAACTTCATATTTCTGGGATAAGTATTGTTATTCTGGTGAAAAATTGCCTAAATGTTGTCAGAAATTGATATTTCGGGTGGAAATCTCCTTGTTTTGTAGAGGAAAGCAGGTATTCTGGAAGCAATGCTTGATAACTGAGCTAGAAAGCTTCATTTTGTAGAGAAAATGTCATCTTTTGGGATAAAAACCAGCACTTTGGGGAGGAAATGATGTTTTTAAGGTTGAGAAGCATTATTTTGGAAAGAAAATCCTACTTTTGCGAAGATAAAGAGTGATACTTAAGAAAGAACTTCTGATTTCTGGGGTCACTATTGATAGTCTTGTGAAAATTTTCCAAATTTTGACAGAGACTGATATTTAGGGTGGAAATGTCCTTAATTTGTAAAGGAAAAGAAGTATTCTGGCAACTGTGTGTCATATCATACTAAAAAGCAGCATTCTGTAGATAGAATGACCTCTTATAGGGATGAAAATCAGTATTTGGAGAAAAAATGCTATATTTAGGGAGGAATGGCATCATTTTGGAAAGAAAGCTATATTGATTGCAAGGATAAGGAGTGATACTTCAGAGAGAACTTCTTATTTCTGGCATAAGTATCGATAGTATTGTGAAAATTTTCTAAATGTTGACAGAAATGGATAATTCGGGTGGAAATGTCCATATTTTGTAGAGGAAAGCAGGAATTCTGGAAACAATGTGGCCTACTCCGATGGAAAGCATCATTTTCTAGATAAAATGTCTTCTTTTGGGGATGAAATCCAGAATTTGGGGGTGAAAATGCTGTCTTGAGTGATGAAAAGCATTATTTTGGAAAGAGAATAGTATTCTTGAAAAGATAAAGAATGATTCTTAAGAGAGAACTTCTAATCTCCGCGATAAGTATTGGTATTAATGTGAAAATGTTTTAATTTTAACAGAAACTGCCAATTAGTTTAGAAATGTCCTTAATTTCTAGAGTAAAACAGGTATTCCGGAAACAGTATGACATATTCTGATAGAAAACAAGATTTTATAGGGAAAGTGTCTTCATGAGGGGATGAAATCCAGTATTTTTGGGATGACATGCTATATCCAAGTATTAAAAATAATTCTTTTGTAAAAATAATAATATTTTTGCAAAGAGAAAGATCGATACTTATGAGAGAACTTCTTATTTCTGGGGTAAGTATCCATATTCGCGTGAAAATTTTCTAAATGTTGACAGAAATGGATATTTCGAGTGGAAATGTCCTTATTTTGTAGAGGAAAGCAGGAATTCTGGAAACAATGTGGCCTACTCCGATGGAAAGCATCATTTTCTAGAGAAAATGTCTTCTTTCAGGGATGAAAACCAGCATTTTTGGGAATAAAATGCTATTGTTAGGGTGAAAAGCATTATTTTGGAAAGAAAATCATACTTTTGCCAAGATAAAGAGTGATACTTAAGACAGACCTTGTAATTTGTGGGGAAGTTTTGATATTTCTGTGAAACTATTCTAAATGTTGACAGAAATGGAAATTTCGGGTGGGAATGTCCTGGTTTAGTAGAGGAAAACAGGAATTCTAGAAACAATGGGTCATATGATGCTAGAAAGCATCATTTTGTAGAGAAAATGTCTTCCTTTGGAGATGAAAGCCAGAAATTTGGGGAGAAAAAGCTATATGCAGGCATTAAAAAGCATTATTTTGGAAAGATAATATTTTTGCCAAGATAAAGAATGATACTTAAGAGAGAACTTCTGATTTCTGGATAAGTATCCATATTCGTGTGAAAATTTTCAAACTTTTGACGGAAATTGATATTTCGGGTGGAGATGTCTCTATTCTGTAGAGGAAAACAGGTATTCTGGATACAAAGTGCCATATTCTGCTAGAAAGCATCATTTTGTAGAGAAAACGTCTTCTTTCAGGGATGAAGACCAGCATTTTGGGGAATAAAATGCTGATTTGTGGGATGAAAAGCATTATTTTGGAAAGAAAATTCCATTTATTGCAATGATAAGGAGTGATAACCTTCTTATTTCTGGGATAAGTATTGTTATTCTGGTGAAAAATGGTCTAAATTTTGTCAGAAATTGATATTTCGGGTGGAAATGCCCTACTTTTGTACAGGCAAACAGGCATGGTGGAATTAATGCGTCATATTCTCCCAGAAAGCATCGTTTTGTAGAGGAAGTTATCTTCTATTGTGGTTAAAAACCAGAATTTTGGGGAGAAAATGCTATTTTTAGGGATGAAAAGCATTATTTTGGAAAGAAAATTCCATTTATTGCAAGGATAAGGAGTGATACTTAGGAGAGAACTTCTTATTTCTGGGATAAGTATTGTTATTCTGGTGAAAAATTGCCTAAATGTAGACAGAAATTGATATTTCGGGTGGAAATCTCCTTGTTTTGTAGAGGAAAGCAGGTATTCTGGAAGCAATGCTTGATAACTGAGCATAAAAGCTTCATTTTGTAGAGAAAATGTCATCTTTTGGGGATAAAAAACAGCACTTTGGGGAGGAAATGATGTTTTTAAGGTTGAGAAGCATTATTTTGGAAAGAAAATCCTACTTTTGCGAAGATAAAGAGTGATACTTAAGACAGACCTTGTAATTTGTGGGGAAGTTTTGATATTTCTGTGAAACTATTCTAAATGTTGACAGAAATGGAAATTTCGGGTGGGAATGTCCTGGTTTAGTAGAGGAAAACAGGAATTCTAGAAACAATGGGTCATATGATGCTAGAAAGCATCATTTTGTAGAGAAAATGTCTTCCTTTGGAGATGAAAGCCAGAAATTTGGGGAGAAAAAGCTATATGCAGGCATTAAAAAGCATTATTTTGGAAAGATAATATTTTTGCCAAGATAAAGAATGATACTTAAGAGAGAACTTCTGATTTCTGGGATAAGTATCCATATTCGTGTGAAAATTTTCAAACTTTTGACGGAAATTGATATTTCGGGTGGAGATGTCTCTATTCTGTAGAGGAAAACAGGTATTCTGGATACAAAGTGCCATATTCTGCTAGAAAGCATCATTTTGTAGAGAAAACGTCTTCTTTCAGGGATGAAGACCAGCATTTTGGGGAATAAAATGCTGATTTGTGGGATGAAAAGCATTATTTTGGAAAGAAAATTCCATTTATTGCAATGATAAGGAGTGATAACCTTCTTATTTCTGGGATAAGTATTGTTATTCTGGTGAAAAATGGTCTAAATTTTGTCAGAAATTGATATTTCGGGTGGAAATGCCCTACTTTTGTACAGGCAAACAGGCATGGTGGAATTAATGCGTCATATTCTCCCAGAAAGCATCGTTTTGTAGAGGAAGTTATCTTCTATTGTGGTTAAAAACCAGAATTTTGGGGAGAAAATGCTATTTTTAGGGATGAAAAGCATTATTTTGGAAAGAAAATTCCATTTATTGCAAGGATAAGGAGTGATACTTAGGAGAGAACTTCTTATTTCTGGGATAAGTATTGTTATTCTGGTGAAAAATTGCCTAAATGTAGACAGAAATTGATATTTCGGGTGGAAATCTCCTTGTTTTGTAGAGGAAAGCAGGTATTCTGGAAGCAATGCTTGATAACTGAGCTAGAAAGCTTCATTTTGTAGAGAAAATGTCATCTTTTGGGGATAAAAAACAGCACTTTGGGGAGGAAATGATGTTTTTAAGGTTGAGAAGCATTATTTTGGAAAGAAAATCCTACTTTTGCGAAGATAAAGAGTGATACTTAAGACAGACCTTGTAATTTGTGGGGAAGTTTTGATATTTCTGTGAAACTATTCTAAATGTTGACAGAAATGGAAATTTCGGGTGGGAATGTCCTGGTTTAGTAGAGGAAAACAGGAATTCTGGAAACAATGGGTCATATGATGCTAGAAAGCATCATTTTGTAGAGAAAATGTCTTCCTTTGGAGATGAAAGCCAGAAATTTGGGGAGAAAAACTATATGCAGGCATTAAAAAGCATTATTTTGGAAAGATAATATTTTTGCCAAGATAAAGAATGATACTTAAGAGAGAACTTCTGATTTCTGGGATAAGTATCCATATTCGTGTGAAAATTTTCAAACTTTTGACGGAAATTGATATTTCGGGTGGAGATGTCTCTATTCTGTAGAGGAAAACAGGTATTCTGGATACAAAGTGCCATATTCTGCTAGAAAGCATCATTTTGTAGAGAAAACGTCTTCTTTCAGGGATGAAGACCAGCATTTTGGGGAATAAAATGCTGATTTGTGGGATGAAAAGCATTATTTTGGAAAGAAAATTCCATTTGTTGCAATGATAAGGAGTGATAACCTTCTTATTTCTGGGATAAGTATTGTTATTCTGGTGAAAAATGGTCTAAATTTTGTCAGAAATTGATATTTCGGGTGGAAATGCCCTACTTTTGTACAGGCAAACAGGCATGGTGGAATTAATGCGTCATATTCTCCCAGAAAGCATCGTTTTGTAGAGGAAGTTATCTTCTATTGTGGTTAAAAACCAGAATTTTGGGGAGAAAATGCTATTTTTAGGGATGAAAAGCATTATTTTGGAAAGAAAATTCCATTTATTGCAAGGATAAGGAGTGATACTTAGGAGAGAACTTCATATTTCTGGGATAAGTATTGTTATTCTGGTGAAAAATTGCCTAAATGTAGACAGAAATTGATATTTCGGGTGGACATCTCCTTGTTTTGTAGAGGAAAGCAGGTATTCTGGAAGCAATGCTTGATAACTGAGCTAGAAAGCTTCATTTTGTAGAGAAAATGTCATCTTTTGGGATAAAAACCAGCACTTTGGGGAGGAAATGATGTTTTTAAGGTTGAGAAGCATTATTTTGGAAAGAAAATCCTACTTTTGCGAAGATAAAGAGTGATACTTAAGAAAGAACTTCTGATTTCTGGGGTAACTATTGATAGTCTTGTGAAAATTTTCCAAATTTTGACAGAGACTGATATTTAGGGTGGAAATGTCCTTAATTTGTAAAGGAAAAGAAGTATTCTGGCAACAGTGTGTCATATCATACTAAAAAAGCAGCATTCTGTAGATAGAATGACCTCTTATAGGGATGAAAATAAGTATTTGGAGAAAAAATGCTATATTTAGGGAGGAATGGCATCATTTTGGAAAGAAAGCTATATTGATTGCAAGGATAAGGAGTGATACTTCAGAGAGAACTTCTTATTTCTGGCATAAGTATCGATAGTATTGTGAAAATTTTCTAAATGTTGACAGAAATGGATAATTCGGGTGGAAATGTCCATATTTTGTAGAGGAAAGCAGGAATTCTGGAAACAATGTGGCCTACTCCGATGGAAAGCATCATTTTCTAGAGAAAATGTCTTCTTTTGGGGATGAAATCCAGAATTTGGGGGTGAAAATGCTGTCTTGAGTGATGAAAAGCATTATTTTGGAAAGAGAATAGTATTCTTGAAAAGATAAAGAATGATTCTTAAGAGAGAACTTCTAATCTCCGTGATAAGTATTGGTATTAATGTGAAAATGTTTTAATTTTAACAGAAACTGCCAATTAGTTTAGAAATGTCCTTAATTTCTAGAGTAAAACAGGTATTCCGGAAACAGTATGACATATTCTGATAGAAAACAAGATTTTATAGGGAAAGTGTCTTCATGAGGGGATGAAATCCAGTATTTTTGGGATGACATGCTATATCCAAGTATTAAAAATAATTCTTTTGTAAAAATAATAATATTTTTGCAAAGAGAAAGATCGATACTTATGAGAGAACTTCTTATTTCTGGGGTAAGTATCCATATTCGCGTGAAAATTTTCTAAATGTTGACAGAAATGGATATTTCGAGTGGAAATGTCCTTATTTTGTAGAGGAAAGCAGGAATTCTGGAAACAATGTGGCCTACTCCGATGGAAAGCATCATTTTCTAGAGAAAATGTCTTCTTTCAGGGATGAAAACCAGCATTTTTGGGAATAAAATGCTATTGTTAGGGTGAAAAGCATTATTTTGGAAAGAAAATCATACTTTTGCCAAGATAAAGAGTGATACTTAAGACAGACCTTGTAATTTGTGGGGAAGTTTTGATATTTCTGTGAAACTATTCTAAATGTTGACAGAAATGGAAATTTCGGGTGGGAATGTCCTGGTTTAGTAGAGGAAAACAGGAATTCTAGAAACAATGGGTCATATGATGCTAGAAAGCATCATTTTGTAGAGAAAATGTCTTCCTTTGGAGATGAAAGCCAGAAATTTGGGGAGAAAAAGCTATATGCAGGCATTAAAAAGCATTATTTTGGAAAGATAATATTTTTGCCAAGATAAAGAATGATACTTAAGAGAGAACTTCTGATTTCTGGGATAAGTATCCATATTCGTGTGAAAATTTTCAAACTTTTGACGGAAATTGATATTTCGGGTGGAGATGTCTCTATTCTGTAGAGGAAAACAGGTATTCTGGATACAAAGTGCCATATTCTGCTAGAAAGCATCATTTTGTAGAGAAAACGTCTTCTTTCAGGGATGAAGACCAGCATTTTGGGGAATAAAATGCTGATTTGTGGGATGAAAAGCATTATTTTGGAAAGAAAATTCCATTTATTGCAATGATAAGGAGTGATAACCTTCTTATTTCTGGGATAAGTATTGTTATTCTGGTGAAAAATGGTCTAAATTTTGTCAGAAATTGATATTTCGGGTGGAAATGCCCTACTTTTGTACAGGCAAACAGGCATGGTGGAATTAATGCGTCATATTCTCCCAGAAAGCATCGTTTTGTAGAGGAAGTTATCTTCTATTGTGGTTAAAAACCAGAATTTTGGGGAGAAAATGCTATTTTTAGGGATGAAAAGCATTATTTTGGAAAGAAAATTCCATTTATTGCAAGGATAAGGAGTGATACTTAGGAGAGAACTTCATATTTCTGGGATAAGTATTGTTATTCTGGTGAAAAATTGCCTAAATGTAGACAGAAATTGATATTTCGGGTGGAAATCTCCTTGTTTTGTAGAGGAAAGCAGGTATTCTGGAAGCAATGCTTGATAACTGAGCTAGAAAGCTTCATTTTGTAGAGAAAATGTCATCTTTTGGGATAAAAGCCAGCACTTTGGGGAGGAAATGATGTTTTTAAGGTTGAGAAGCATTATTTTGGAAAGAAAATCCTACTTTTGCGAAGATAAAGAGTGATACTTAAGAAAGAACTTCTGATTTCTGGGGTAACTATTGATAGTCTTGTGAAAATTTTCCAAATTTTGACAGAGACTGATATTTAGGGTGGAAATGTCCTTAATTTGTAAAGGAAAAGAAGTATTCTGGCAACAGTGTGTCATATCATACTAAAAAGCAGCATTCTGTAGATAGAATGACCTCTTATAGGGATGAAAATCAGTATTTGGAGAAAAAATGCTATATTTAGGGAGGAATGGCATCATTTTGGAAAGAAAGCTATATTGATTGCAAGGATAAGGAGTGATACTTCAGAGAGAACTTCTTATTTCTGGCATAAGTATCGATAGTATTGTGAAAATTTTCTAAATGTTGACAGAAATGGATAATTCGGGTGGAAATGTCCATATTTTGTAGAGGAAAGCAGGATGTCTGGAAACAATGTGGCCTACTCCGATGGAAAGCATCATTTTCTAGAGAAAATGTCTTCTTTTGGGGATGAAATCCAGAATTTGGGGGTGAAAATGCTGTCTTGAGTGATGAAAAGCATTATTTTGGAAAGAGAATAGTATTCTTGAAAAGATAAAGAATGATTCTTAAGAGAGAACTTCTAATCTCCGCGATAAGTATTGGTATTAATGTGAAAATGTTTTAATTTTAACAGAAACTGCCAATTAGTTTAGAAATGTCCTTAATTTCTAGAGTAAAACAGGTATTCCGGAAACAGTATGACATATTCTGATAGAAAACAAGATTTTATAGGGAAAGTGTCTTCATGAGGGGATGAAATCCAGTATTTTTGGGATGACATGCTATATCCAAGTATTAAAAATAATTCTTTTGTAAAAATAATGATATTTTTGCAAAGAGAAAGATCGATACTTATGAGAGAACTTCTTATTTCTGGGGTAAGTATCCATATTCGCGTGAAAATTTTCTAAATGTTGACAGAAATGGATATTTCGAGTGGAAATGTCCTTATTTTGTAGAGGAAAGCAGGAATTCTGGAAACAATGTGGCCTACTCCGATGGAAAGCATCATTTTCTAGAGAAAATGTCTTCTTTCAGGGATGAAAACCAGCATTTTTGGGAATAAAATGCTATTGTTAGGGTGAAAAGCATTATTTTGGAAAGAAAATCATACTTTTGCCAAGATAAAGAGTGATACTTAAGACAGACCTTGTAATTTGTGGGGAAGTTTTGATATTTCTGTGAAACTATTCTAAATGTTGACAGAAATGGAAATTTCGGGTGGGAATGTCCTGGTTTAGTAGAGGAAAACAGGAATTCTAGAAACAATGGGTCATATGATGCTAGAAAGCATCATTTTGTAGAGAAAATGTCTTCCTTTGGAGATGAAAGCCAGAAATTTGGGGAGAAAAAGCTATATGCAGGCATTAAAAAGCATTATTTTGGAAAGATAATATTTTTGCCAAGATAAAGAATGATACTTAAGAGAGAACTTCTGATTTCTGGGATAAGTATCCATATTCGTGTGAAAATTTTCAAACTTTTGACGGAAATTGATATTTCGGGTGGAGATGTCTCTATTCTGTAGAGGAAAACAGGTATTCTGGATACAAAGTGCCATATTCTGCTAGAAAGCATCATTTTGTAGAGAAAACGTCTTCTTTCAGGGATGAAGACCAGCATTTTGGGGAATAAAATGCTGATTTGTGGGATGAAAAGCATTATTTTGGAAAGAAAATTCCATTTATTGCAATGATAAGGAGTGATAACCTTCTTATTTCTGGGATAAGTATTGTTATTCTGGTGAAAAACGGTCTAAATTTTGTCAGAAATTGATATTTCGGGTGGAAATGCCCTACTTTTGTACAGGCAAACAGGCATGGTGGAATTAATGCGTCATATTCTCCCAGAAAGCATCGTTTTGTAGAGGAAGTTATCTTCTATTGTGGTTAAAAACCAGAATTTTGGGGAGAAAATGCTATTTTTAGGGATGAAAAGCATTATTTTGGAAAGAAAATTCCATTTATTGCAAGGATAAGGAGTGATACTTAGGAGAGAACTTCATATTTCTGGGATAAGTATTGTTATTCTGGTGAAAAATTGCCTAAATGTTGTCAGAAATTGATATTTCGGGTGGAAATCTCCTTGTTTTGTAGAGGAAAGCAGGTATTCTGGAAGCAATGCTTGATAACTGAGCTAGAAAGCTTCATTTTGTAGAGAAAATGTCATCTTTTGGGGATAAAAACCAGCACTTTGGGGAGGAAATGATGTTTTTAAGGTTGAGAAGCATTATTTTGGAAAGAAAATCCTACTTTTGCGAAGATAAAGAGTGATACTTAAGAAAGAACTTCTGATTTCTGGGGTAACTATTGATAGTCTTGTGGAAATTTTCCAAATTTTGACAGAGACTGATATTTAGGGTGGAAATGTCCTTAATTTGTAAAGGAAAAGAAGTATTCTGGCAACAGTGAGTCATTTCATACTAAAAAGCAGCATTCTGTAGATAGAATGACCTCTTATAGGGATGAAAATCAGTATTTGGAGAAAAAATGCTATATTTAGGGAGGAATGGCATCATTTTGGAAAGAAAGCTATATTGATTGCAAGGATAAGGAGTGATACTTCAGAGAGAACTTCTTATTTCTGGCATAGGTATCGATAGTAGTGTGAAAATTTTCTAAATGTTGACAGAAATGGATATTTCGACTGGAAATGTCCTTATTTTGTAGAGGAAAGCAGGAATTCTGGAAACAATGTGGCCTACTCCGATGGAAAGCATCATTTTCTAGAGAAAATGTCTTCTTTCAGGGATGAAAACCAGCATTTTTGGGAATAAAATGCTATTGTTAGGGTGAAAAGCATTATTTTGGAAAGAAAATCATACTTTTGCCAAGATAAAGAGTGATACTTAAGACAGACCTTGTAATTTGTGGGGAAGTTTTGATATTTCTGTGAAACTATTCTAAATGTTGACAGAAATGGAAATTTCGGGTGGGAATGTCCTGGTTTAGTAGAGGAAAACAGGAATTCTGGAAACAATGGGTCATATGATGCTAGAAAGCATCATTTTGTAGAGAAAATGTCTTCCTTTGGAGATGAAAGCCAGAAATTTGGGGAGAAAAACTATATGCAGGCATTAAAAAGCATTATTTTGGAAAGATAATATTTTTGCCAAGATAAAGAATGATACTTAAGAGAGAACTTCTGATTTCTGGGATAAGTATCCATATTCGTGTGAAAATTTTCAAACTTTTGACGGAAATTGATATTTCGGGTGGAGATGTCTCTATTCTGTAGAGGAAAACAGGTATTCTGGATACAAAGTGCCATATTCTGCTAGAAAGCATCATTTTGTAGAGAAAACGTCTTCTTTCAGGGATGAAGACCAGCATTTTGGGGAATAAAATGCTGATTTGTGGGATGAAAAGCATTATTTTGGAAAGAAAATTCCATTTATTGCAATGATAAGGAGTGATAACCTTCTTATTTCTGGGATAAGTATTGTTATTCTGGTGAAAAATGGTCTAAATTTTGTCAGAAATTGATATTTCGGGTGGAAATGCCCTACTTTTGTACAGGCAAACAGGCATGCGGGAATTAATGCGTCATATTCTCCCAGAAAGCATCGTTTTGTAGAGGAAGTTATCTTCTATTGTGGTTAAAAACCAGAATTTTGGGGAGAAAATGCTATTTTTAGGGATGAAAAGCATTATTTTGGAAAGAAAATTCCATTTATTGCAAGGATAAGGAGTGATACTTAGGAGAGAACTTCTTATTTCTGGGATAAGTATTGTTATTCTGGTGAAAAATTGCCTAAATGTAGACAGAAATTGATATTTCGGGTGGAAATCTCCTTGTTTTGTAGAGGAAAGCAGGTATTCTGGAAGCAATGCTTGATAACTGAGCTAGAAAGCTTCATTTTGTAGAGAAAATGTCATCTTTCTTTCCAAAATAATGCTTTTCACCCTAACAATAGCATTTTATTCCCAAAAATGCTGGTTTTCATCCCTGAAAGAAGACATTTTCTCTAGAAAATGATGCTTTCCATCGGAGTAGGCCACATTGTTTCCAGAATTCCTGCTTTCCTCTACAAAATAAGGACATTTCCACTCGAAATATCCATTTCTGTCAACATTTAGAAAATTTTCACACTACTATCGATACCTATGCCAGAAATAAGAAGTTCTCTCATAAGTATCGATCTTTCTCTTTGCAAAAATATTATTATTTTTACAAAAGAATTATTTTTAATACTTGGATATAGCATGTCATCCCAAAAATACTGGATTTCATCCCCTCATGAAGACACTTTCCCTATAAAATCTTGTTTTCTATCAGAATATGTCATACTGTTTCCGGAATACCTGTTTTACTCTAGAAATTAAGGACATTTCTAAACTAATTGGCAGTTTCTGTTAAAATTAAAACATTTTCACATTAATACCAATACTTATCGCGGAGATTAGAAGTTCTCTCTTAAGAATCATTCTTTATCTTTTCAAGAATACTATTCTCTTTCCAAAATAATGCTTTTCATCACTCAAGACAGCATTTTCACCCCCAAATTCTGGATTTCATCCCCAAAAGAAGACATTTTCTCTAGAAAATGATGCTTTCCATCGGAGTAGGCCACATTGTTTCCAGAATTCCTGCTTTCCTCTACAAAATAAGGACATTTCCACTCGAAATATCCATTTCTGTCAACATTTAGAAAATTTTCACACTACTATCGATACCTATGCCAGAAATAAGAAGTTCTCTCATAAGTATCGATCTTTCTCTTTGCAAAAATATTATTATTTTTACAAAAGAATTATTTTTAATACTTGGATATAGCATGTCATCCCAAAAATACTGGATTTCATCCCCTCATGAAGACACTTTCCCTATAAAATCTTGTTTTCTATCAGAATATGTCATACTGTTTCCGGAATACTTGTTTTACTCTAGAAATTAAGGACATTTCTAAACTAATTGGCAGTTTCTGTTAAAATTAAAACATTTGCACATTAATATCAATACTTATCGCGGAGATTAGAAGTTCTCTCTTAAGAATCATTCTTTATCTTTTCAAGAATACTATTCTCTTTCCAAAATAATGCTTTTCATCACTCAAGACAGCATTTTCACCCCCATATTCTGGATTTCATCCCCAAAAGAAGACATTTTCTCTAGAAAATGATGCTTTCCATCGGAGAAAATTTTGAAAATTTTCATGACATGCTATATTCAAGTATTAAAAATAATTTTTTGTAAAAATAATAATATTTTTGCAAAGAGAACGATGCTTATGAGAGCTTCTTATTTCTGGGGTAAGTATCCATATCCGCGTGAAAATGCGAAAGTGAGAAACACCACCGCCGCGGGAGATAGCAGCCGGCCGAAGTCGCTCTTTATCGGCTACCGACTTGGCCGCGACCGCTCTTTTCTCGGAGAAGCGGCAACAACCGCGGTCCGTGATTCGAGCGTCTCTGCTGCAGCCGAGTAGTGCGACTTCGGCCGGCACCTGTCTCGAGGGAGAAGCGTATCCCCGCAGCCAAGAATAGAGCGAACTGAACATCAAGTCGTGTTCTCTCCGAATGAGCAACTCCCAGCTCTATTGAGCACGCCCGTCAGATAAGTAAGAAGAACTCGTTTCTTTCCACTTCGACTGAGAAACTAGTTGTGTAGCAATGGAAAAAGAGGAAAGAAACGAAATCTGTCCAAACGGAAGAATAACCGCTTGGAACAGTGCTAGGAGTTGTGCTTTCAGCGAGAAAGGAAGCTGAGGACAAAGTGTCCCTTTCCGGGCTGCCGTGAGGAACCCCCCCGCGTCGGAAGAAAGCAGCCGGCCGAAGTCGCTCTTTATCGGCTACCGACTTGGCCGCGACCGCTCTTTTCTCGGAGAAGCGGCAACAACCGCGGTCCGTGATTCGAGCGTCTCTGCTGCAGCCGAGTAGTGCGACTTCGGCCGGCACCTCTCTCGAGGGAGAAGCGTATCCCCGCAGCCAAGAATAGAGCGAACTGAACATCAAGTCGTGTTCTCTCCGAATGAGCAACTCCCAGCTCTATTGAGCACGCCCGTCAGATAAGTAAGAAGAACTCGTTTCTTTCCACTTCGACTGAGAAACTAGTTGTGTAGCAATGGAAAAAGAGGAAAGAAACGAAATCTGTCCAAACGGAAGAATAACCGCTTGGAACAGTGCTAGGAGTTGTGCTTTCAGCGAGAAAGGAAGCTGAGGACAAAGTGTTCCTTTCCGGGCTGCCGTGAGGAACCCCCCCGCGTCGGAAGAAAGCAGCCGGCCGAAGTCGCTCTTTATCGGCTACCGACTTGGCCGCGACCGCTCTTTTCTCGGAGAAGCGGCAACAACCGCGGTCCGTGATTCGAGCGTCTCTGCTGCAGCCGAGTAGCGCGACTTCGGCCGGTACCTTTCTTTTGAGTGAGAAGCATATAGGTTGTCGAGTTAAAATTATGCAACAGAACGATGAAGGAAATATTAAGAGGAAAACGAGACTTTATAAGAAAGGAATGAAAGTAGAATATAAACTGAGTTAGAAAATTGTTTTGTAATGATAAGAAATGATAGCTTTTTTGAAAAGAAGAGAAAGAAAAGAAAAAAGAAGATTATATGAGGAGTATCTTCATTAGGGAATGAAATCTAGTATTTCTGGAATGACATGCTGTATCCAAGTTTTGCAAAGAGAAAAAACGATACTTATGAGAGAACTTCTTATTTCTGGGGTAAGTATCCATATTCGCGTGAAAATTTTCCAAATTTTGACGGAAATTGATATTTCGCGTGGAGATGTCTGAATTCCGTAGAGGAAAACGGGTATTCTGGAAACAAGGTGCAATATTCCGCTAGAAAGCATCATTTTGTAGAGAAAACGTCTTCTTTCAGGGATGAAAACCAGCATTTTTGGGAATAAAATGCTATTGTTATGGTAAAAAGGATTATTTTGGAATGAAAATCATAATTTTGCCAAGATAAAGAGTGATACTTAAGACAGACCTTGTAATTTGTGGGGAAGTTTTGATATTTCTGTGAATCTATTCTAAATGTTGACAGAAATGGAAATTTCGGGTGGGAATGTCCTGGTTTAGTAGAGGAAAACAGGAATTCTGGAAACAATGGGTCATATGATGCTAGAAAGCATCATTTTGTAGAGAAAATGTCTTCCTTTGGAGATGAAAGCCAGAAATTTGGGGAGAAAAAGCTATATGCAGGCATTAAAAAGCATTATTTTGGAAAGATAATATTTTTGCCAAGATAAAGAATGATACTTAAGAGAGAACTTCTGATTTCTGGGATAAGTATCCATATTCGTGAGAAAATTCTGTAGAGGAAAACAGGTATTCTGGATACGAAGTGCCATATTCTGCTAGAAAGCATCATTTTGTAGAGAAAACGTCTTCTTTCAGGGATGAAGACCAGCATTTTGGGGAATAAAATGCTGATTTGTGGGATGAAAAGCATTATTTTGGAAAGAAAATTCCATTTATTGCAATGATAAGGAGTGATAACCTTCTTATTTCTGGGATAAGTATTGTTATTCTGGTGAAAAATGGTCTAAATTTTGTCAGAAATTGATATTTCGGGTGGAAATGCCCTACTTTTGTACAGGCAAACAGGCATGGTGGAATTAATGCGTCATATTCTCCCAGAAAGCATCGTTTTGTAGAGGAAGTTATCTTCTATTGTGGTTAAAAACCAGAATTTTGGGGAGAAAATGCTATTTTTAGGGATGAAAAGCATTATTTTGGAAAGAAAATTCCATTTATTGCAAGGATAAGGAGTGATACTTAGGAGAGAACTTCTTATTTCTGGGATAAGTATTGTTATTCTGGTGAAAAATTGCCTAAATGTAGACAGAAATTGATATTTCGGGTGGAAATCTCCTTGTTTTGTAGAGGAAAGCAGGTATTCTGGAAGCAATGCTTGATAACTGAGCTAGAAAGCTTCATTTTGTAGAGAAAATGTCATCTTTTGGGGATAAAAACCAGCACTTTGGGGAGGAAATGATGTTTTTAAGGTTGAGAAGCATTATTTTGGAAAGAAAATCCTACTTTTGCGAAGATAAAGAGTGATACTTAAGACAGACCTTGTAATTTGTGGGGAAGTTTTGATATTTCTGTGAAACTATTCTAAATGTTGACAGAAATGGAAATTTCGGGTGGGAATGTCCTGGTTTAGTAGAGGAAAACAGGAATTCTGGAAACAATGGGTCATATGATGCTAGAAAGCATCATTTTGTAGAGAAAATGTCTTCCTTTGGAGATGAAAGCCAGAAATTTGGGGAGAAAAAGCTATATGCAGGCATTAAAAAGCATTATTTTGGAAAGATAATATTTTTGCCAAGATAAAGAATGATACTTAAGAGAGAACTTCTGATTTCTGGGATAAGTATCCATATTCGTGTGAAAATTTTCAAACTTTTGACGGAAATTGATATTTCGGGTGGAGATGTCTCTATTCTGTAGAGGAAAACAGGTATTCTGGATACAAAGTGCCATATTCTGCTAGAAAGCATCATTTTGTAGAGAAAACGTCTTCTTTCAGGGATGAAGACCAGCATTTTGGGGAATAAAATGCTGATTTGTGGGATGAAAAGCATTATTTTGGAAAGAAAATTCCATTTATTGCAAGGATAAGGAGTGATACTTAGGAGAGAACTTCTTATTTCTGGGATAAGTATTGTTATTCTGGTGAAAAATTGCCTAAATGTAGACAGAACTTGATATTTCGGGTGGAAATCTCCTTGTTTTGTAGAGGAAAGCAGGTATTCTGGAAGCAATGCTTGATAACTGAGCTAGAAAGCTTCATTTTGTAGAGAAAATGTCATCTTTTGGGGATAAAAACCAGCACTTTGGGGAGGAAATGATGTTTTTAAGGTTGAGAAGCATTATTTTGGAAAGAAAATCCTACTTTTGCGAAGATAAAGAGTGATACTTAAGACAGACCTTGTAATTTGTGGGGAAGTTTTGATATTTCTGTGAAACTATTCTAAATGTTGACAGAAATGGAAATTTCGGGTCGGAATGTCCTGGTTTAGTAGAGGAAAACAGGAATTCTGGAAACAATGGGTCATATGATGCTAGAAAGCATCATTTTGTAGAGAAAATGTCTTCCTTTGGAGATGAAAGCCAGAAATTTGGGGAGAAAAAGCTATATGCAGGCATTAAAAAGCATTATTTTGGAAAGATAATATTTTTGCCAAGATAAAGAATGATACTTAAGAGAGAACTTCTGATTTCTGGGATAAGTATCCATATTCGTGTGAAAATTTTCAAACTTTTGACGGAAATTGATATTTCGGGTGGAGATGTCTCTATTCTGTAGAGGAAAACAGGTATTCTGGATACAAAGTGCCATATTCTGCTAGAAAGCATCATTTTGTAGAGAAAACGTCTTCTTTCAGGGATGAAGACCAGCATTTTGGGGAATAAAATGCTGATTTGTGGGATGAAAAGCATTATTTTGGAAAGAAAATTCCATTTATTGCAATGATAAGGAGTGATAACCTTCTTATTTCTGGGATAAGTATTGTTATTCTGGTGAAAAATGGTCTAAATTTTGTCAGAAATTGATATTTCGGGTGGAAATGCCCTACTTTTGTACAGGCAAACAGGCATGGTGGAATTAATGCGTCATATTCTCCCAGAAAGCATCGTTTTGTAGAGGAAGTTATCTTCTATTGTGGTTAAAAACCAGAATTTTGGGGAGAAAATGCTATTTTTAGGGATGAAAAGCATTATTTTGGAAAGAAAATTCCATTTATTGCAAGGATAAGGAGTGATACTTAGGAGAGAACTTCATATTTCTGGGATAAGTATTGTTATTCTGGTGAAAAATTGCCTAAATGTAGACAGAAATTGATATTTCGGGTGGAAATCTCCTTGTTTTGTAGAGGAAAGCAGGTATTCTGGAAGCAATGCTTGATAACTGAGCTAGAAAGCTTCATTTTGTAGAGAAAATGTCATCTTTTGGGATAAAAGCCAGCACTTTGGGGAGGAAATGATGTTTTTAAGGTTGAGAAGCATTATTTTGGAAAGAAAATCCTACTTTTGCGAAGATAAAGAGTGATACTTAAGAAAGAACTTCTGATTTCTGGGGTCACTATTGATAGTCTTGTGAAAATTTTCCAAATTTTGACAGAGACTGATATTTAGGGTGGAAATGTCCTTAATTTGTAAAGGAAAAGAAGTATTCTGGCAACAGTGTGTCATATCATACTAAAAAGCAGCATTCTGTAGATAGAATGACCTCTTATAGGGATGAAAATCAGTATTTGGAGAAAAAATGCTATATTTAGGGAGGAATGGCATCATTTTGGAAAGAAAGCTATATTGATTGCAAGGATAAGGAGTGATACTTCAGAGAGAACTTCTTATTTCTGGCATAAGTATCGATAGTATTGTGAAAATTTTCTAAATGTTGACAGAAATGGATAATTCGGGTGGAAATGTCCATATTTTGTAGAGGAAAGCAGGAATTCTGGAAACAATGTGGCCTACTCCGATGGAAAGCATCATTTTCTAGAGAAAATGTCTTCTTTTGGGGATGAAATCCAGAATTTGGGGGTGAAAATGCTGTCTTGAGTGATGAAAAGCATTATTTTGGAAAGAGAATAGTATTCTTGAAAAGATAAAGAATGATTCTTAAGAGAGAACTTCTAATCTCCGCGATAAGTATTGGTATTAATGTGAAAATGTTTTAATTTTAACAGAAACTGCCAATTAGTTTAGAAATGTCCTTAATTTCTAGAGTAAAACAGGTATTCCGGAAACAGTATGACATATTCTGATAGAAAACAAGATTTTATAGGGAAAGTGTCTTCATGAGGGGATGAAATCCAGTATTTTTGGGATGACATGCTATATCCAAGTATTAAAAATAATTCTTTTGTAAAAATAATAATATTTTTGCAAAGAGAAAGATCGATACTTATGAGAGAACTTCTTATTTCTGGCATAGGTATCGATAGTAGTGTGAAAATTTTCTAAATGTTGACAGAAATGGATATTTCGAGTGGAAATGTCCTTATTTTGTAGAGGAAAGCAGGAATTCTGGAAACAATGTGGCCTACTCCGATGGAAAGCATCATTTTCTAGAGAAAATGTCTTCTTTCAGGGATGAAAACCAGCATTTTTGGGAATAAAATGCTATTGTTAGGGTGAAAAGCATTATTTTGGAAAGAAAATCCTACTTTTGCCAAGATAAAGAGTGATACTTAAGACAGACCTTGTAATTTGTGGGGAAGTTTTGATATTTCTGTGAAACTATTCTAAATGTTGACAGAAATGGAAATTTCGGGTGGGAATGTCCTGGTTTAGTAGAGGAAAACAGGAATTCTGGAAACAATGGGTCATATGATGCTAGAAAGCATCATTTTGTAGAGAAAATGTCTTCCTTTGGAGATGAAAGCCAGAAATTTGGGGAGAAAAAGCTATATGCAGGCATTAAAAAGCATTATTTTGGAAAGATAATATTTTTGCCAAGATAAAGAATGATACTTAAGAGAGAACTTCTGATTTCTGGGATAAGTATCCATATTCGTGTGAAAATTTTCAAACTTTTGACGGAAATTGATATTTCGGGTGGAGATGTCTCTATTCTGTAGAGGAAAACAGGTATTCTGGATACAAAGTGCCATATTCTGCTAGAAAGCATCATTTTGTAGAGAAAACGTCTTCTTTCAGGGATGAAGACCAGCATTTTGGGGAATAAAATGCTGATTTGTGGGATGAAAAGCATTATTTTGGAAAGAAAATTCCATTTATTGCAATGATAAGGAGTGATAACCTTCTTATTTCTGGGATAAGTATTGTTATTCTGGTGAAAAATGGTCTAAATTTTGTCAGAAATTGATATTTCGGGTGGAAATGCCCTACTTTTGTACAGGCAAACAGGCATGGTGGAATTAATGCGTCATATTCTCCCAGAAAGCATCGTTTTGTAGAGGAAGTTATCTTCTATTGTGGTTAAAAACCAGAATTTTGGGGAGAAAATGCTATTTTTAGGGATGAAAAGCATTATTTTGGAAAGAAAATTCCATTTATTGCAAGGATAAGGAGTGATACTTAGGAGAGAACTTCTTATTTCTGGGATAAGTATTGTTATTCTGGTGAAAAATTGCCTAAATGTAGACAGAAATTGATATTTCGGGTGGAAATCTCCTTGTTTTGTAGAGGAAAGCAGGTATTCTGGAAGCAATGCTTGATAACTGAGCTAGAAAGCTTCATTTTGTAGAGAAAATGTCATCTTTTGGGGATAAAAACCAGCACTTTGGGGAGGAAATGATGTTTTTAAGGTTGAGAAGCATAATTTTGGAAAGAAAATCCTACTTTTGCGAAGATAAAGAGTGATACTTAAGACAGACCTTGTAATTTGTGGGGAAGTTTTGATATTTCTGTGAAACTATTCTAAATGTTGACAGAAATGGAAATTTCGGGTGGGAATGTCCTGGTTTAGTAGAGGAAAACAGGAATTCTGGAAACAATGGGTCATATGATGCTAGAAAGCATCATTTTGTAGAGAAAATGTCTTCCTTTGGAGATGAAAGCCAGAAATTTGGGGAGAAAAAGCTATATGCAGGCATTAAAAAGCATTATTTTGGAAAGATAATATTTTTGCCAAGATAAAGAATGATACTTAAGAGAGAACTTCTGATTTCTGGGATAAGTATCCATATTCGTGTGAAAATTTTCAAACTTTTGACGGAAATTGATATTTCGGGTGGAGATGTCTCTATTCTGTAGAGGAAAACAGGTATTCTGGATACAAAGTGCCATATTCTGCTAGAAAGCATCATTTTGTAGAGAAAACGTCTTCTTTCAGGGATGAAGACCAGCATTTTGGGGAATAAAATGCTGATTTGTGGGATGAAAAGCATTATTTTGGAAAGAAAATTCCATTTATTGCAAGGATAAGGAGTGATACTTAGGAGAGAACTTCTTATTTCTGGGATAAGTATTGTTATTCTGGTGAAAAATTGCCTAAATGTAGACAGAACTTGATATTTCGGGTGGAAATCTCCTTGTTTTGTAGAGGAAAGCAGGTATTCTGGAAGCAATGCTTGATAACTGAGCTAGAAAGCTTCATTTTGTAGAGAAAATGTCATCTTTTGGGGATAAAAACCAGCACTTTGGGGAGGAAATGATGTTTTTAAGGTTGAGAAGCATTATTTTGGAAAGAAAATCCTACTTTTGCGAAGATAAAGAGTGATACTTAAGACAGACCTTGTAATTTGTGGGGAAGTTTTGATATTTCTGTGAAACTATTCTAAATGTTGACAGAAATGGAAATTTCGGGTGGGAATGTCCTGGTTTAGTAGAGGAAAACAGGAATTCTGGAAACAATGGGTCATATGATGCTAGAAAGCATCATTTTGTAGAGAAAATGTCTTCCTTTGGAGATGAAAGCCAGAAATTTGGGGAGAAAAAGCTATATGCAGGCATTAAAAAGCATTATTTTGGAAAGATAATATTTTTGCCAAGATAAAGAATGATACTTAAGAGAGAACTTCTGATTTCTGGGATAAGTATCCATATTCGTGTGAAAATTTTCAAACTTTTGACGGAAATTGATATTTCGGGTGGAGATGTCTCTATTCTGTAGAGGAAAACAGGTATTCTGGATACAAAGTGCCATATTCTGCTAGAAAGCATCATTTTGTAGAGAAAACGTCTTCTTTCAGGGATGAAGACCAGCATTTTGGGGAATAAAATGCTGATTTGTGGGATGAAAAGCATTATTTTGGAAAGAAAATTCCATTTATTGCAATGATAAGGAGTGATAACCTTCTTATTTCTGGGATAAGTATTGTTATTCTGGTGAAAAATGGTCTAAATTTTGTCAGAAATTGATATTTCGGGTGGAAATGCCCTACTTTTGTACAGGCAAACAGGCATGGTGGAATTAATGCGTCATATTCTCCCAGAAAGCATCGTTTTGTAGAGGAAGTTATCTTCTATTGTGGTTAAAAACCAGAATTTTGGGGAGAAAATGCTATTTTTAGGGATGAAAAGCATTATTTTGGAAAGAAAATTCCATTTATTGCAAGGATAAGGAGTGATACTTAGGAGAGAACTTCATATTTCTGGGATAAGTATTGTTATTCTGGTGAAAAATTGCCTAAATGTAGACAGAAATTGATATTTCGGGTGGAAATCTCCTTGTTTTGTAGAGGAAAGCAGGTATTCTGGAAGCAATGCTTGATAACTGAGCTAGAAAGCTTCATTTTGTAGAGAAAATGTCATCTTTTGGGATAAAAGCCAGCACTTTGGGGAGGAAATGATGTTTTTAAGGTTGAGAAGCATTATTTTGGAAAGAAAATCCTACTTTTGCGAAGATAAAGAGTGATACTTAAGAAAGAACTTCTGATTTCTGGGGTAACTATTGATAGTCTTGTGAAAATTTTCCAAATTTTGACAGAGACTGATATTTAGGGTGGAAATGTCCTTAATTTGTAAAGGAAAAGAAGTATTCTGGCAACAGTGTGTCATATCATACTAAAAAGCAGCATTCTGTAGATAGAATGACCTCTTATAGGGATGAAAATCAGTATTTGGAGAAAAAATGCTATATTTAGGGAGGAATGGCATCATTTTGGAAAGAAAGCTATATTGATTGCAAGGATAAGGAGTGATACTTCAGAGAGAACTTCTTATTTCTGGCATAAGTATCGATAGTATTGTGAAAATTTTCTAAATGTTGACAGAAATGGATAATTCGGGTGGAAATGTCCATATTTTGTAGAGGAAAGCAGGAATTCTGGAAACAATGTGGCCTACTCCGATGGAAAGCATCATTTTCTAGAGAAAATGTCTTCTTTTGGGGATGAAATCCAGAATTTGGGGGTGAAAATGCTGTCTTGAGTGATGAAAAGCATTATTTTGGAAAGAGAATAGTATTCTTGAAAAGATAAAGAATGATTCTTAAGAGAGAACTTCTAATCTCCGCGATAAGTATTGGTATTAATGTGAAAATGTTTTAATTTTAACAGAAACTGCCAATTAGTTTAGAAATGTCCTTAATTTCTAGAGTAAAACAGGTATTCCGGAAACAGTATGACATATTCTGATAGAAAACAAGATTTTATAGGGAAAGTGTCTTCATGAGGGGATGAAATCCAGTATTTTTGGGATGACATGCTATATCCAAGTATTAAAAATAATTCTTTTGTAAAAATAATAATATTTTTGCAAAGAGAAAGATCGATACTTATGAGAGAACTTCTTATTTCTGGCATAGGTATCGATAGTAGTGTGAAAATTTTCTAAATGTTGACAGAAATGGATATTTCGAGTGGAAATGTCCTTATTTTGTAGAGGAAAGCAGGAATTCTGGAAACAATGTGGCCTACTCCGATGGAAAGCATCATTTTCTAGAGAAAATGTCTTCTTTCAGGGATGAAAACCAGCATTTTTGGGAATAAAATGCTATTGTTAGGGTGAAAAGCATTATTTTGGAAAGAAAATCCTACTTTTGCCAAGATAAAGAGTGATACTTAAGACAGACCTTGTAATTTGTGGGGAAGTTTTGATATTTCTGTGAAACTATTCTAAATGTTGACAGAAATGGAAATTTCGGGTGGGAATGTCCTGGTTTAGTAGAGGAAAACAGGAATTCTGGAAACAATGGGTCATATGATGCTAGAAAGCATCATTTTGTAGAGAAAATGTCTTCCTTTGGAGATGAAAGCCAGAAATTTGGGGAGAAAAAGCTATATGCAGGCATTAAAAAGCATTATTTTGGAAAGATAATATTTTTGCCAAGATAAAGAATGATACTTAAGAGAGAACTTCTGATTTCTGGGATAAGTATCCATATTCGTGTGAAAATTTTCAAACTTTTGACGGAAATTGATATTTCGGGTGGAGATGTCTCTATTCTGTAGAGGAAAACAGGTATTCTGGATACAAAGTGCCATATTCTGCTAGAAAGCATCATTTTGTAGAGAAAACGTCTTCTTTCAGGGATGAAGACCAGCATTTTGGGGAATAAAATGCTGATTTGTGGGATGAAAAGCATTATTTTGGAAAGAAAATTCCATTTATTGCAATGATAAGGAGTGATAACCTTCTTATTTCTGGGATAAGTATTGTTATTCTGGTGAAAAATGGTCTAAATTTTGTCAGAAATTGATATTTCGGGTGGAAATGCCCTACTTTTGTACAGGCAAACAGGCATGGTGGAATTAATGCGTCATATTCTCCCAGAAAGCATCGTTTTGTAGAGGAAGTTATCTTCTATTGTGGTTAAAAACCAGAATTTTGGGGAGAAAATGCTATTTTTAGGGATGAAAAGCATTATTTTGGAAAGAAAATTCCATTTATTGCAAGGATAAGGAGTGATACTTAGGAGAGAACTTCATATTTCTGGGATAAGTATTGTTATTCTGGTGAAAAATTGCCTAAATGTTGTCAGAAATTGATATTTCGGGTGGAAATCTCCTTGTTTTGTAGAGGAAAGCAGGTATTCTGGAAGCAATGCTTGATAACTGAGCTAGAAAGCTTCATTTTGTAGAGAAAATGTCATCTTTTGGGATAAAAACCAGCACTTTGGGGAGGAAATGATGTTTTTAAGGTTGAGAAGCATTATTTTGGAAAGAAAATCCTACTTTTGCGAAGATAAAGAGTGATACTTAAGAAAGAACTTCTGATTTCTGGGGTCACTATTGATAGTCTTGTGGAAATTTTCCAAATTTTGACAGAGACTGATATTTAGGGTGGAAATGTCCTTAATTTGTAAAGGAAAAGAAGTATTCTGGCAACAGTGTGTCATATCATACTAAAAAGCAGCATTCTGTAGATAGAATGACCTCTTATAGGGATGAAAATCAGTATTTGGAGAAAAAATGCTATATTTAGGGAGGAATGGCATCATTTTGGAAAGAAAGCTATATTGATTGCAAGGATAAGGAGTGATACTTCAGAGAGAACTTCTTATTTCTGGCATAGGTATCGATAGTATTGTGAAAATTTTCTAAATGTTGACAGAAATGGATAATTCGGGTGGAAATGTCCATATTTTGTAGAGGAAAGCAGGAATTCTGGAAACAATGTGGCCTACTCCGATGGAAAGCATCATTTTCTAGAGAAAATGTCTTCTTTTGGGGATGAAATCCAGAATTTGGGGGTGAAAATGCTGTCTTGAGTGATGAAAAGCATTATTTTGGAAAGAGAATAGTATTCTTGAAAAGATAAAGAATGATTCTTAAGAGAGAACTTCTAATCTCCGCGATAAGTATTGGTATTAATGTGAAAATGTTTTAATTTTAACAGAAACTGCCAATTAGTTTAGAAATGTCCTTAATTTCTAGAGTAAAACAGGTATTCCGGAAACAGTATGACATATTCTGATAGAAAACAAGATTTTATAGGGAAAGTGTCTTCATGAGGGGATGAAATCCAGTATTTTTGGGATGACATGCTATATCCAAGTATTAAAAATAATTCTTTTGTAAAAATAATAATATTTTTGCAAAGAGAAAGATCGATACTTATGAGAGAACTTCTTATTTCTGGCATAGGTATCGATAGTAGTGTGAAAATTTTCTAAATGTTGACAGAAATGGATATTTCGAGTGGAAATGTCCTTATTTTGTAGAGGAAAGCAGGAATTCTGGAAACAATGTGGCCTACTCCGATGGAAAGCATCATTTTCTAGAGAAAATGTCTTCTTTCAGGGATGAAAACCAGCATTTTTGGGAATAAAATGCTATTGTTAGGGTGAAAAGCATTATTTTGGAAAGAAAATCCTACTTTTGCCAAGATAAAGAGTGATACTTAAGACAGACCTTGTAATTTGTGGGGAAGTTTTGATATTTCTGTGAAACTATTCTAAATGTTGACAGAAATGGAAATTTCGGGTGGGAATGTCCTGGTTTAGTAGAGGAAAACAGGAATTCTGGAAACAATGGGTCATATGATGCTAGAAAGCATCATTTTGTAGAGAAAATGTCTTCCTTTGGAGATGAAAGCCAGAAATTTGGGGAGAAAAAGCTATATGCAGGCATTAAAAAGCATTATTTTGGAAAGATAATATTTTTGCCAAGATAAAGAATGATACTTAAGAGAGAACTTCTGATTTCTGGGATAAGTATCCATATTCGTGTGAAAATTTTCAAACTTTTGACGGAAATTGATATTTCGGGTGGAGATGTCTCTATTCTGTAGAGGAAAACAGGTATTCTGGATACAAAGTGCCATATTCTGCTGGAAAGCATCATTTTGTAGAGAAAACGTCTTCTTTCAGGGATGAAGACCAGCATTTTGGGGAATAAAATGCTGATTTGTGGGATGAAAAGCATTATTTTGGAAAGAAAATTCCATTTATTGCAATGATAAGGAGTGATAACCTTCTTATTTCTGGGATAAGTATTGTTATTCTGGTGAAAAATGGTCTAAATTTTGTCAGAAATTGATATTTCGGGTGGAAATGCCCTACTTTTGTACAGGCAAACAGGCATGCGGGAATTAATGCGTCATATTCTCCCAGAAAGCATCGTTTTGTAGAGGAAGTTATCTTCTATTGTGGTTAAAAACCAGAATTTTGGGGAGAAAATGCTATTTTTAGGGATGAAAAGCATTATTTTGGAAAGAAAATTCCATTTATTGCAAGGATAAGGAGTGATACTTAGGAGAGAACTTCTTATTTCTGGGATAAGTATTGTTATTCTGGTGAAAAATTGCCTAAATGTAGACAGAAATTGATATTTCGGGTGGAAATCTCCTTGTTTTGTAGAGGAAAGCAGGTATTCTGGAAGCAATGCTTGATAACTGAGCTAGAAAGCTTCATTTTGTAGAGAAAATGTCATCTTTTGGGGATAAAAACCAGCACTTTGGGGAGGAAATGATGTTTTTAAGGTTGAGAAGCATTATTTTGGAAAGAAAATCCTACTTTTGCGAAGATAAAGAGTGATACTTAAGAAAGAACTTCTGATTTCTGGGGTCACTATTGATAGTCTTGTGAAAATTTTCCAAATTTTGACAGAGACTGATATTTAGGGTGGAAATGTCCTTAATTTGTAAAGGAAAAGAAGTATTCTGGCAACAGTGTGTCATATCATACTAAAAAGCAGCATTCTGTAGATAGAATGACCTCTTATAGGGATGAAAATCAGTATTTGGAGAAAAAATGCTATATTTAGGGAGGAATGGCATCATTTTGGAAAGAAAGCTATATTGATTGCAAGGATAAGGAATGATACTTCAGAGAGAACTTCTTATTTCTGGCATAGGTATCGATAGTAGTGTGAAAATTCTCGAAATGTTGACAGAAATGGATATTTTGAGTGGAAATGTCCTTATTTTGTAGAGGAAAGCAGGAATTCTGGAAACAATGTGGCCTACTCCGATGGAAAGCATCATTTTCTAGAGAAAATGTCTTCTTTCAGGGATGAAAACCAGCATTTTTGGGAATAAAATGCTATTGTTAGGGTGAAAAGCATTATTTTGGAAAGAAAATCCTACTTTTGCCAAGATAAAGAGTGATACTTAAGACAGACCTTGTAATTTGTGGGGAAGTTTTGATATTTCTGTGAAACTATTCTAAATGTTGACAGAAATGGAAATTTCGGGTCGGAATGTCCTGGTTTAGTAGAGGAAAACAGGAATTCTGGAAACAATGGGTCATATGATGCTAGAAAGCATCATTTTGTAGAGAAAATGTCTTCCTTTGGAGATGAAAGCCAGAAATTTGGGGAGAAAAAGCTATATGCAGGCATTAAAAAGCATTATTTTGGAAAGATAATATTTTTGCCAAGATAAAGAATGATACTTAAGAGAGAACTTCTGATTTCTGGGATAAGTATCCATATTCGTGTGAAAATTTTCAAACTTTTGACGGAAATTGATATTTCGGGTGGAGATGTCTCTATTCTGTAGAGGAAAACAGGTATTCTGGATACAAATTGCCATATTCTGCTGGAAAGCATCATTTTGTAGAGAAAACGTCTTCTTTCAGGGATGAAGACCAGCATTTTGGGGAATAAAATGCTGATTTGTGGGATGAAAAGCATTATTTTGGAAAGAAAATTCCATTTATTGCAATGATAAGGAGTGATAACCTTCTTATTTCTGGGATAAGTATTGTTATTCTGGTGAAAAATGGTCTAAATTTTGTCAGAAATTGATATTTCGGGTGGAAATGCCCTACTTTTGTACAGGCAAACAGGCATGGTGGAATTAATGCGTCATATTCTCCCAGAAAGCATCGTTTTGTAGAGGAAGTTATCTTCTATTGTGGTTAAAAACCAGAATTTTGGGGAGAAAATGCTATTTTTAGGGATGAAAAGCATTATTTTGGAAAGAAAATTCCATTTACTGCAAGGATAAGGAGTGATACTTAGGAGAGAACTTCTTATTTCTGGGATAAGTATTGTTATTCTGGTGAAAAATTGCCTAAATGTAGACAGAAATTGATATTTCGGGTGGAAATCTCCTTGTTTTGTAGAGGAAAGCAGGTATTCTGGAAGCAATGCTTGATAACTGAGCTAGAAAGCTTCATTTTGTAGAGAAAATGTCATCTTTTGGGATAAAAACCAGCACTTTGGGGAGGAAATGATGTTTTTAAGGTTGAGAAGCATTATTTTGGAAAGAAAATCCTACTTTTGCGAAGATAAAGAGTGATACTTAAGAAAGAACTTCTGATTTCTGGGGTCACTATTGATAGTCTTGTGAAAATTTTCCAAATTTTGACAGAGACTGATATTTAGGGTGGAAATGTCCTTAATTTGTAAAGGAAAAGAAGTATTCTGGCAACAGTGTGTCATATCATACTAAAAAGCAGCATTCTGTAGATAGAATGACCTCTTATAGGGATGAAAATCAGTATTTGGAGAAAAAATGCTATATTTAGGGAGGAATGGCATCATTTTGGAAAGAAAGCTATATTGATTGCAAGGATAAGGAATGATACTTCAGAGAGAACTTCTTATTTCTGGCATAGGTATCGATAGTAGTGTGAAAATTCTCGAAATGTTGACAGAAATGGATATTTCGGGTGGAAATGTCCTTATTTTGTAGAGGAAAGCAGGAATTCTGGAAACAATGTGGCATATTCCGATGGAAAGCATCATTTTCTAGAGAAAATGTCTTCTTTTGGGGATGAAATCCAGAATTTGGGGGTGAAAATGCTGTCTTGAGTGATGAAAAGCATTATTTTGGAAAGAGAATAGTATTCTTGAAAAGATAAAGAATGATTCTTAAGAGAGAACTTCTAATCTCCGCGATAAGTATTGGTATTAATGTGAAAATGTTTTAATTTTAACAGAAACTGCCAATTAGTTTAGAAATGTCCTTAATTTCGAGAGTAAAACAGGTATTCCGGAAACAGTATGACATATTCTGATAGAAAACAAGATTTTATAGGGAAAGTGTCTTCATGAGGGGATGAAATCCAGTATTTTTGGGATGACATGCTATATCCAAGTATTAAAAATAATTCTTTTGTAAAAATAATAATATTTTTGCAAAGAGAAAGATCGATACTTATGAGAGAACTTCTTATTTCTGGCATAGGTATCGATAGTAGTGTGAAAATTTTCTAAATGTTGACAGAAATGGATATTTCGAGTGGAAATGTCCTTATTTTGTAGAGGAAAGCAGGAATTCTGGAAACAATGTGGCCTACTCCGATGGAAAGCATCATTTTCTAGAGAAAATGTCTTCTTTCAGGGATGAAAACCAGCATTTTTGGGAATAAAATGCTATTGTTAGGGTGAAAAGCATTATTTTGGAAAGAAAATCATACTTTTGCCAAGATAAAGAGTGATACTTAAGACAGACCTTGTAATTTGTGGGGAAGTTTTGATATTTCTGTGAAACTATTCTAAATGTTGACAGAAATGGAAATTTCGGTGTAATATTGAATTGTCCCGTGTTCATTCCTGACTGTTCGCGGCTGGGCCAGATGCCAAGACAGTAGCAAGCGAGCACATGGCAAAATGGCAATTTATTCAAGTTTACACACCCTTATATAACCTTGGCACAGAGCCTTCTGGGTATGACCTTGGCACAGTGCCTTCTGGGTATAACCTTGGCACCGAGCCTTCTAGGTAATAGGCGTGGCTTATCACGCCCACATGATTGCGTCATGCATATTCATTAGGGAGGTGGAACCTTACCCGTAACAGCCCGAGTCCCCGCTATTCGCCTAATACACTACATTTTCCCCCTCCCTATGATAAAGTGACTTTACCCGTAACAACCCGATCGCTTTTTGTTCTTCATTCTTCATTAGAGTCTCTCATACATCCGTTCTTGCTCGCGTTTCTCTTCGAAGATTCCCGTCACCATCCGTCTGATGCATCCTTGGAGGCACTGGATGATGCACGGTATACAAATCATCAGTGCGAGAAACATAATGAGCCCTATCACTAGCACCTTTAGTAATTGCTTAATCCAAGGTCCAATTCCTCCAAATGTACTATTCAGCCAATCCCCAAATGGATCGTCCTGGATGCCAATCTTCTTGGTATGATCTTGCAACCAAGCTAACTGCTTATGCATCGATTCACTATGATCACTCAGGTTAAAACAACACATCCCTTCAACATCTTGACAACCATGCCCTTGGGCAAGAAGCAAGAAATCTATTGCTGCCCTGTTCTGAAGTACAGCATGTCTAATGCTCTCCACATCCATAAGCAAATTTGAAAGTAGCTTGGAGGTAACATTAGCCTGTTTAACAGTCCAACAGGCCAATCTCTCAATTTCTTTTAAAGCATGTGCAGCAGCCACCCCGGGAGCAAGGAAAGAGGCAAAGACCCTAGCAGTAGGTCCCCACAACCTTACATTATCCCCACAGTCAGGCTCCAGAGCATGTATACTCCTTTTTGCTCGTGAATGATTAAACGCCTTATAGATCTCAAAAACACTTGGGGATAAGATGGACAATTTCCCTAAATAACAAGGACCTCCCACTGGGTTCTTAGGAATCCCTTGCCAGGCACGATCCCCACAAATAAGAAATATCCCTGGTGGTAAGGCTTTTGCTGTGTCATTGTTCCAAAGTTCTCCCATGAATGAGTGTGATGATTTGGGGATAGGGAAAACACAACAACCCTTGTTGAAACTCATATCTTGACAGTCTACCTTTCGGATAGACCCATCCGTCCTGCTAATATTAACAATCCCACCTATTGGAACGCTTAAAGGGCAGTCTCCAGAGGGATAAGGCAGTGACCCGTTAGGGTAAGACCCACAATACGCTCCATCAATATCAAAGGTCTCCTCATCACGGGGATATACAAGGGTATATGAGACAGATCGATTAGTTTTTGGGTCCCAGTAGGGGCCTTCTGGCCCAAGAAGTTGCTGCCTAGTCAGAGTTAACCTTCTCATTGAGCCAAAAATCATACACCCAGGGGACAACCATTTTGAGCTACTCTTGTCCCAAGTATCATTTTGTACCATTTGCGAGCCAAGCAAATCCAATTGCTGAGGCTCCTCAGGAAGGGTGATGTTTAACCTGCAAATAGTACAAGCCATTTTCTTTCCAAGATAGTATAGGGAATCATTTCCTAACCACCTCCAAGATCTTTCTAGTTTATCGCAGAACTGCGAACAACCATTCTTTTCCCCCAGGTAACCCTTAAATGCAGAGTCATCCCATTCTGGGACCCCTATAAGGCATGTCTGAAAGGGTGAGGTAGCTGACTGTAATGCGAGACAAAACTCTGAAGTCCCTGTCTGATTAGCCCATGTAACCCAAAGGTTTCCTGGCTGTTTAAGCAAGTGAATGCCCCCCACTGGTGACCACAATAAACACAGGAGGTATATAGATGTAAACATAGTAATTCTCGTAGGCCGCAAAGATTCTTCGTCAGGTGATTCACGTCCCTTCTTCTTCTTCAGCATCCACAGGAGCGTCTTCCTGGGCATCTTTTGTTCTAGGTACTCCGGTCTCTCCAGGCATCCAATCGGCAAGTCCTATAAAGAAACACTCGGCTCTTGCTACTTCCTTAGCCTTCTTGTTTTGTTTAGCCAATTCTGGTTTAATTCGACGCGAGGGTACCCATTGAATATCCCCAGTCTCATTGCTCTTTACTGCTGCAAACCCCCTGCCCCACACTAATACAGTCCATCCTGATTCCCAGGACCCACTGTCACCTTTGACTTTTACCGGTGGGCCCTCCTGCAGGACCCTTGGTTGCCAATGTTTCTGGGTAGGGGTTCTCATGCTTTCTCCTCGCTCAAAATGATTCAGAGCGTATAATACACGGGCTAAAATTTCACCCTGTTGTCCTACTGGGATTCTACCTGAGTACCCTTCCCCCTCCCCAAGCACACGAATCTTCTCTTTGAGGAGGCGGTTGGCTCTTTCCACAATAGCCTGGCCCTGGCTATTCCCTGGGATGCCTGTTGTATGCGTTATGTTCCAGCGAGCCAGCCACTCCTTGGTTGACCGTGATATAAAGCAAGACCCATTATCTGTCTTAATGTGGCGTGGCATTCCCATAGCAGCAATAGCTGTAGCCCAGTGATGTTGAGCCGCCGTCGAGTTAGCACGGCTATGTTGTGTGGCTACAATAACAGATGACGCAGTGTCAATTGTAACTGCTAGCCATTGGCGAGGGGCCATTCGTGGCTCTAGCGTGAAGTCCGTCTGCCAGATTTCTAACGGGGCAAGACCACGCGGGTTAACTCCAGCCCCCAGGGCTGGTGCAGTGTTACAGTGCGGACAAGTCTGGATGACCTCTCTTGCTGAGGTGATCGGAATAGAGCAAGCTCGAGCCAACGCTCTGGCTCCCAGATGTAGAGCATCGTGAAGCTCCCGCGCTTCTCGAAGAGTAAGAATCTGACCTCCAGCCACCTTATCAGCTACATCATTGCCCGCAGTAAAGAAACCCGGCACATCAGAATGACTCCGGACATGGAGGATAGCTACAGGGGTTGTCCGAAGAGCTAGAGCATCCTCTAATAAGGTCGCTGCCCTAGTACTTGGCAATCCCTCTTTACCCATTCGTAATAGCAGCCTTGCCACGAAGGCAGAGTCTGTGACAATGTTACAGGAAACTGAGGGCAACAGACCCAGGGCCACGGCAACGGCCCTAGCCTCTAGCATCTGAACGCTTAGGGTAGGATCAGAGATAATCTTGCGGTCCCATGACCCGTCGGAGGTCTGCCAGACCACCACCCCTTGTCCCGTACTAGAGGAGGCATCAGTAAACAAAGTTGGACCCTCAACAGGAGTGTCTAGTACCCGCACCCGCAAAGAAATCTGAAGGGGTCGGGCCAAGTCAAAAATAGGCAGAGAGTCCGAATAACAAAACTTCCCTGAGAAATCATGCACAGCTAGAGAAACTTCATCAGGTAGAGGTTGAACAGTCCGAAAAATAGAAGGCAGATATATAACGTCTAAATCTTTACCAAAAGCTCTAACCGCAGCGAGACGCGCCTTTCGCAATAAGATTGAAAATTGCTCCAACCATGGAGTAAATGCTCTCGTCGGCTGTGCTGAGAACAACCAAAACAGTGGGCGGGCCTTAGAATTAAGTGTATTCCCAATAACTGCAGCGGACCCATTCTGACATCTAGTAGCGGCAACCTCCAGCAGATGGTCTGGTTGCCATCTGGAGAGAGCATTGCTGGCGCTAGCAGATAGAATTTCTCTCCAGGCTTCCTTCATTTCAGGTGTCCACTCCCTAGGCTCCTGAGGATCAGATCCTTTCAATTGATCATAAAAGGGCTTCATGAGTCTGGGGGGAATACCTATGGCATTCCTTACCCACTGTAAAGCTCCCACAAGTTTCTGCACATCCCATAGGGTTGTAATACAGGGCTCGATCTCTAATCCTTCAGGAAGAACCGTGGAGGGACCAATCTTATGTCCCAAGAATTCAATACCTGGTTCCCTCTGTATTTTTTCTTGGGAGATGACAAAGCCAGCAGAAGTCAAAGTACTCATAATCCGAGAGGCTAGGCCCTCCAACAAACTCTGATCAGGCGCTGCAAGTAACAAATCGTCCATATAATGAGCAATCTGACAGCCCGGTGTTGCCTGCCTAACAGGCTCAATGACCCTGCTCACAACAAGCTGGCAAATAGTAGGTGAGCAGACCATCCCCTGAGGCAAAACTTTCCACTGATATCTCCGGACTGGCTCCAAGTTATTTACCACCGGGACCGTAAACGCAAAAGCTTCCCGGTCCTGCTCAGCGAGAGGGATAGAAAAGAAACAATCTTTAAGATCGATGACCATCAGAGGCCATCCTTGAGGTATTGCCGATAATAAAGGTCCTCCCTGCTGGACAGCACCAAAGGGAACAATCTGTGTATTAACCGCCCTAAGGTCATGTAACAGGCGGAAGGCACCTGAAGCCTTGCGGATAACAAAAACAGGCGTATTCCAATTACTAAGTGAGGGTTCAATATGGCCTGCTGTCAGTTCCCGTGACACAAGCTGTTTGAGCGCTGCTAATTTCTCAAAGGGAAGAGGCCACTGATCCACCCATACAGGAGAGGCATCAGCCTTCCAGCAAAGTGGGATTGCATGCTGCAGCGCTAAATGATGGACAGTGGCCCTTAGCATAAATTTGTCACCTCGGAACCGAACGAATTTGTCAACTGGAAACCAAACACTGGCAACACATCTCTTCCTATGATGGAACCTGTCACAGGAGCAATGGTGGGGGTGATGAATGCACGCCTTTCAATCGTGCCGTCCCTTCCTAACAATGCCAATTCAACTGGGAACCGCGATTTACTGGTGGGGACTTCTGCACCTCCCACTCCCGTGATGATATTGCTTTGCCAGGTCCTCGGCCACTTTCGCGGCCAATCAGAATCCGCTATAACAGTAACATCAGCCCCTGAATCAAGTAAAGCAGTAAAAAAGGTCGAGTTGGGGTCGAACACATGAGCCTCAGGGTCAATAGACATCATGAATCGGCCAATGGGGCGGTGAAAGAGATCTTCAGTTATGGCCACAAGGGGGCAGTGGGGTTCTGTTGTCCCGCAAAGGCCCCCTGAACCGGGAGATGTTGCCCAGGGAACTGATGTGGGAAGGTCCCCTGGGCACCAGAGACCCTCCCCACCCGTTTCCCCGAAGCATGTTATTAGCTTCCGGCACTGGCGTGCCTCATGACCCCCAGTACCACAGAACTGACACCTCTTCCCCGATGTATCCTTTTTTGGGCATTGCGCTTTAAATGCCCCTTCTGTCCACATTTAAAGCATGGACCCTTTCCTGTGGGTGGCTCTGATTGGGCCACTGCCGCCGCGGCAGATTTGACTACTGAGTTCACAGACACGGCCATATCCTTAACAGCCGTGACAAGACTATCTGTTGGCAATGGGGAACTTTTCTGATGATCTAAAACATACTTAATAATTTCTCCAGGGGTCCTAAGTTCACCTGGTGCAGCCCTAATAATCTGCTGGACGTCTGGCAATGATTTTTGCTTAAGGCAGTCAGTGACCACCAGAGACTGAACGTCTTTAGGCAAGTCCGATCCCTCAACAGCGCGAAGCAATCGATTCGTGAAGTCAGAGAAAGATTCTGTTGGACCCTGTTGGACATCTGCCCATGGATACACGGGCTCTGCAACTTTAGCCACCGCTTTCATCGCTTGTAGGGCGGCAGTTGTGAGCGCAGCCACTTCCCCTGCGACTAACTCCAATGCTTGGAAGTCTGGGCTGCCCACCATCTCATCCTCCAAACCCTGCAGGCGATCAAGAGTGGTTCGGTTGACCCCCCGATTACATGGATGGGCAGGATCGCGTCTTGCTGACGCCACGACAACTTTAAGCTGTCTAACCCATTCATCCTGCCATACAGTGAGTTGCATGGGTCAAAAACAACCCGCATCAAGTTATCAATATCATAAGGTAACAGGCCAGGGGCCATAAGCAATTCAATGGTTGACATTACAACTGGGGACCTTAATCCTAACTCTTTGACTAATTTTGACAGACGGGAAATTGCTCTGCAGTCCAAAGGCTTCCAAGAAGAGACCCCGTTCCTAATCACCAGAGGGAGAGCAAGAGTAGGCGTGTCTGGATTTGCAGCTTGAATGTAATCTCTAGCCTTTGCCCAATCAGTGAATGTGGGCTGGCCCCACTGCGTAGAGGCAGCCTCTTCCTTATCAGAGGAATGACTGGAATCTGGTAGAACCTGATTAGCCGCTGCAGATGCTGCGGCCCATCCTTGATACCATTGGAATGTGGCAGCAGGGCAATGTCCTGCCCCCTTCCTTTGTTCGCCTTTTTGTCCACCCTCCCCCACCACCGCTTGTAGGGAAGGATACAGCGTGTTTGCCGGGTAGGGGGGGGGCGATTGGTGTAGACCTTGCTCAACAGGTTGAGCAACTTCGACTTGCGAATCCTCTTGAGAAGAGGGGATGCAGGGTGGGGCAGATGGACCCAGCGCTGTCTGCTCTGCAGCCGAGCCTGTTGAAAGAGCAGAACTCCCCCCCCCGGAAAGAGCAGAACTCCCCCCCCCGGAAAGAGCAGGATTCTCCCCCCAGAGAGGGCAAAACTCCCCCCCCCAGAAAAAGCAGGATTCTCCCCCCCAGAAAGAGCAGGATTCCCCCCCCCGGAGAGAGCAGGATTCCCCCCCCCGGAGAGAGCAGGATTCCCCCCCCCGGAGAGAGCAGGATTCCCCCCCCCGGAGAGGACAGAACTCCCCCCCCCAGGCTCTAATCCCAGGAGCGATTTTGCCCGATCGTTAGTGAGTTTCTCATCACAGGCCGCCTTAAGGGCCCCCAAAACCAAACCCCAGGTCTTAAACTCTGAGGCTTTCTGCGTGACAAGAATGCGCTGTGTCAACACAGAAGTAATCCCATCCCAAGTAGCAGGATCGTAAATATCTGAGGGGACCGCCAGCGGCCCCTCCTTCTCTAGTAAGGAAAGGAGAGCAAACAGCTCCTTCCTAGAAGGAGCCTGTTTGTGAGGGAGAGATTTACAGGAAGAAAAGAGTACCTTAATCACGGCTTCCATGGCACCACTAACCCGCGGTCAGTATCTGGCGCAAATGTCCCAACAACGAAGGATAACGGCCGATTTTCCTTCGACCGGGCTTCTGTCTACTCCGCGACGAAAAAATTGTCACTACCGTAGCAGGAACAAGCCGAATAAACAGCCCCAGTCAGGACACACGGAGGGGTCACCAATTGTAATAGTGAATTGTCCCGTGTTCATTCCTGACTGTTCGCGGCTGGGCCAGATGCCAAGACAGTAGCAAGCGAGCACATGGCAAAATGGCAATTTATTCAAGTTTACACACCCTTATATAACCTTGGCACAGAGCCTTCTGGGTATGACCTTGGCACAGTGCCTTCTGGGTATAACCTTGGCACCGAGCCTTCTAGGTAATAGGCGTGGCTTATCACGCCCACATGATTGCGTCATGCATATTCATTAGGGAGGTGGAACCTTACCCGTAACAGCCCGAGTCCCCGCTATTCGCCTAATACACTACATTTCGGGTGGGAATGTCCTGGTTTAGTAGAGGAAAACAGGAATTCTGGAAACAATGGGTCATATGATGCTAGAAAGCATCATTTTGTAGAGAAAATGTCTTCCTTTGGAGATGAAAGCCAGAAATTTGGGGAGAAAAAGCTATATGCAGGCATTAAAAAGCATTATTTTGGAAAGATAATATTTTTGCCAAGATAAAGAATGATACTTAAGAGGGAACTTCTGATTTCTGGGATAAGTATCCATATTCGTGTGAAAATTTTCAAACTTTTGACGGAAATTGATATTTCGGGTGGAGATGTCTCTATTCTGTAGAGGAAAACAGGTATTCTGGATACAAAGTGCCATATTCTGCTAGAAAGCATCATTTTGTAGAGAAAACGTCTTCTTTCAGGGATGAAGACCAGCATTTTGGGAATAAAATGCTGATTTGTGGGATGAAAAGCATTATTTTGGAAAGAAAATTCCATTTATTGCAATGATAAGGAGTGATAACCTTCTTATTTCTGGATAAGTATTGTTATTCTGGTGAAAAATGGTCTAAATTTTGTCAGAAATTGATATTTCGGGTGGAAATGCCCTACTTTTGTACAGGCAAACAGGCATGGTGGAATTAATGCGTCATATTCTCCCAGAAAGCATCGTTTTGTAGAGGAAGTTATCTTCTATTGTGGTTAAAAACCAGAATTTTGGGGAGAAAATGCTATTTTTAGGGATGAAAAGCATTATTTTGGAAAGAAAATTCCATTTACTGCAAGGATAAGGAGTGATACTTAGGAGAGAACTTCTTATTTCTGGGATAAGTATTGTTATTCTGGTGAAAAATTGCCTAAATGTAGACAGAAATTGATATTTCGGGTGGAAATCTCCTTGTTTTGTAGAGGAAAGCAGGTATTCTGGAAGCAATGCTTGATAACTGAGCTAGAAAGCTTCATTTTGTAGAGAAAATGTCATCTTTCTTTCCAAAATAATGCTTTTCACCCTAACAATAGCATTTTATTCCCAAAAATGCTGGTTTTCATCCCTGAAAGAAGACATTTTCTCTAGAAAATGATGCTTTCCATCGGAGTAGGCCACATTGTTTCCAGAATTCCTGCTTTCCTCTACAAAATAAGGACATTTCCACTCGAAATATCCATTTCTGTCAACATTTAGAAAATTTTCACACTACTATCGATACCTATGCCAGAAATAAGAAGTTCTCTCATAAGTATCGATCTTTCTCTTTGCAAAAATATTATTATTTTTACAAAAGAATTATTTTTAATACTTGGATATAGCATGTCATCCCAAAAATACTGGATTTCATCCCCTCATGAAGACACTTTCCCTATAAAATCTTGTTTTCTATCAGAATATGTCATACTGTTTCCGGAATACCTGTTTTACTCTAGAAATTAAGGACATTTCTAAACTAATTGGCAGTTTCTGTTAAAATTAAAACATTTGCACATTAATATCAATACTTATCGCGGAGATTAGAAGTTCTCTCTTAAGAATCATTCTTTATCTTTTCAAGAATACTATTCTCTTTCCAAAATAATGCTTTTCATCACTCAAGACAGCATTTAAACCCCCATATTCTGGATTTCATCCCCAAAAGAAGACATTTTCTCTAGAAAATGATGCTTTCCATCGGAGAAAATTTTGAAAATTTTCATGACATGCTATATTCAAGTATTAAAAATAATTTTTTGTAAAAATAATAATATTTTTGCAAAGAGAAAGAACGATGCTTATGAGAGCTTCTTATTTCTGGGGTAAGTATCCATATCCGCGTGAAAATGCGAAAGTGAGAAACACCACCGCCGCGGGAGATAGCAGCCGGCCGAAGTCGCTCTTTATCGGCTACCGACTTGGCCGCGACCGCTCTTTTCTCGGAGAAGCGGCAACAACCGCGGTCCGTGATTCGAGCGTCTCTGCTGCAGCCGAGTAGTGCGACTTCGGCCGGCACCTGTCTCGAGGGAGAAGCGTATCCCGCAGCCAAGAATAGAGCGAACTGAACATCAAGTCGTGTTCTCTCCGAATGAGCAACTCCCAGCTCTATTGAGCACGCCCGTCAGATAAGTAAGAAGAACTCGTTTCTTTCCACTTCGACTGAGAAACTAGTTGTGTAGCAATGGAAAAAGAGGAAAGAAACGAAATCTGTCCAAACGGAAGAATAACCGCTTGGAACAGTGCTAGGAGTTGTGCTTTCAGCGAGAAAGGAAGCTGAGGACAAAGTGTCCCTTTCCGGGCTGCGTGAGGAACCCCCCGCGTCGGAAGAAAGCAGCCGGCCGAAGTCGCTCTTTATCGGCTACCGACTTGGCCGCGACCGCTCTTTTCTCGGAGAAGCGGCAACAACCGCGGTCCGTGATTCGAGCGTCTCTGCTGCAGCCGAGTAGTGCGACTTCGGCCGGCACCTCTCTCGAGGGAGAAGCGTATCCCCGCAGCCAAGAATAGAGCGAACTGAACATCAAGTCGTGTTCTCTCCGAATGAGCAACTCCCAGCTCTATTGAGCACGCCCGTCAGATAAGTAAGAAGAACTCGTTTCTTTCCACTTCGACTGAGAAACTAGTTGTGTAGCAATGGAAAAGAGGAAAGAAACGAAATCTGTCCAAACGGAAGAATAACCGCTTGGAACAGTGCTAGGAGTTGTGCTTTCAGCGAGAAAGGAAGCTGAGGACAAAGTGTTCCTTTCCGGGCTGCCGTGAGGAACCCCCCCGCGTCGGAAGAAAGCAGCCGGCCGAAGTCGCTCTTTATCGGCTACCGACTTGGCCGCGACCGCTCTTTTCTCGGAGAAGCGGCAACAACCGAGGTCCGTGATTCGAGCGTCTCTGCTGCAGCCGAGTAGTGCGACTTCGGCCGGTACCTTTCTTTTGAGTGAGAAGCATATAGGTTGTCGAGTTAAAATTATGCAACAGAACGATGAAGGAAATATTAAGAGGAAAACGAGACTTTATAAGAAAGGAATGAAAGTAGAATATAACTGAGTTAGAAAATTGTTTTGTAATGATAAGAAATGATAGCTTTTTTGAAAAGAAGAGAAAGAAAAGAAAAAAGAAGATTATATGAGGAGTATCTTCATTAGGGAATGAAATCTAGTATTTCTGGAATGACATGCTGTATCCAAGTTTTGCAAAGAGAAAAAACGATACTTATGAGAGAACTTCTTATTTCTGGGGTAAGTATCCATATTCGCGTGAAAATTTTCCAAATTTTGACGGAAATTGATAATTCGCGTGGAGATGTCTGAATTCTGTAGAGGAAAACGGGTATTCTGGAAACAAGGTGCAATATTCCGCTAGAAAGCATCATTTTGTAGAGAAAACGTCTTCTTTCAGGGATGAAGACCAGCATTTTGGGGAATAAAATGCTATTGTTATGGTAAAAAGCATTATTTTGGAATGAAAATCATAATTTTGCCAAGATAAAGAGTGATACTTAAGACAGACCTTGTAATTTGTGGGGAAGTTTTGATATTTCTGTGAAACTATTCTAAATGTTGACAGAAATGGAAATTTCGGGTTGGAATGTCCTGGTTTAGTAGAGGAAAACAGGAATTCTAGAAACAATGGGTCATATGATGCTAGAAAGCATCATTTTGTAGAGAAAATGTCTTCCTTTGGAGATGAAAGCCAGAAATTTGGGGAGAAAAAGCTATATGCAGGCATTAAAAAGCATTATTTTGGAAAGATAATATTTTTGCCAAGATAAAGAATGATACTTAAGAGAGAACTTCTGATTTCTGGGATAAGTATCCATATTCGTGTGAAAATTCTGTAGAGGAAAACAGGTATTCTGGATACAAAGTGCCATATTCTGCTAGAAAGCATCATTTTGTAGAGAAAACGTCTTCTTTCATGGATGAAGACCAGCATTTTGGGGAATAAAATGCTGATTTGTGGGATGAAAAGCATTATTTTGGAAAGAAAATTCCATTTATTGCAATGATAAGGAGTGATAACCTTCTTATTTCTGGGATAAGTATTGTTATTCTGGTGAAAAATGGTCTAAATTTTGTCAGAAATTGATATTTTGGGTGGAAATGCCCTACTTTTGTACAGGCAAACAGGCATGGTGGAATTAATGCGTCATATTCTCCCAGAAAGCATCGTTTTGTAGAGGAAGTTATCTTCTATTGTGGTTAAAAACCAGAATTTTGGGGAGAAAATGCTATTTTTAGGGATGAAAAGCATTATTTTGGAAAGAAAATTCCATTTATTGCAAGGATAAGGAGTGATACTTAGGAGAGAACTTCTTATTTCTGGGATAAGTATTGTTATTCTGGTGAAAAATTGCCTAAATGTAGACAGAAATTGATATTTCGGGTGGAAATCTCCTTGTTTTGTAGAGGAAAGCAGGTATTCTGGAAGCAATGCTTGATAACTGAGCTAGAAAGCTTCATTTTGTTGAGAAAATGTCATCTTTTGGGATAAAAACCAGCACTTTGGGGAGGAAATGATGTTTTTAAGGTTGAGAAGCATTATTTTGGAAAGAAAAACCTACTTTTGCGAAGATAAAGAGTGATACTTAAGAAAGAACTTCTGATTTCTGGGGTCACTATTGATAGTCTTGTGAAAATTTTCCAAATTTTGACAGAGACTGATATTTAGGGTGGAAATGTCCTTAATTTGTAAAGGAAAAGAAGTATTCTGGCAACAGTGTGTCATATCATACTAAAAAGCAGCATTCTGTAGATAGAATGACCTCTTATAGGGATGAAATTTCAGATATTTGGAGAAAAAATGCTATATTTAGGGAGGAATGGCATCATTTTGGAAAGAAAGCTATATTGATTGCAAGGATAAGGAGTGATACTTCAGAGAGAACTTCTTATTTCTGGCATAAGTATCGATAGTATTGTGAAAATTTTCTAAATGTTGACAGAAATGGATAATTCGGGTGGAAATGTCCTTATTTTGTAGAGGAAAGCAGGAATTCTGGAAACAATGTGGCCTACTCCGATGGAAAGCATCATTTTCTAGAGAAAATGTCTTCTTTTGGGGATGAAATCCAGAATTTGGGGGTGAAAATGCTGTCTTGAGTGATGAAAAGCATTATTTTGGAAGGATAATATTTTTGCCAAGATAAAGAATGATTCTTAAGAGAGAACTTCTAATCTCCGCGATAAGTATTGGTATTAATGTGAAAATGTTTTAATTTTAACAGAAACTGCCAATTAGTTTAGAAATGTCCTTAATTTCTAGAGTAAAACAGGTATTCCGGAAACAGTATGACATATTCTGATAGAAAACAAGTATTTATAGGGAAAGTGTCTTCATGAGGGGATGAAATCCAGTATTTCTGGGATGACATGCTATATCCAAGTATTAAAAATAATTCTTTTGTAAAAATAATAATATTGTTGCAAAGAGAAAGATCGATACTTATGAGAGAACTTCTTATTTCTGGGGTAAGTATCCATATTCGCGTGAAAATTTTCTAAATGTTGACAGAAATGGATATTTCGAGTGGAAATGTCCTTATTTTGTAGAGGAAAGCAGGAATTCTGGAAACAATGTGGCCTACTCCGATGGAAAGCATCATTTTCTAGAGAAAATGTCTTCTTTCAGGGATGAAAACCAGCATTTTTGGGAATAAAATGCTATTGTTAGGGTGAAAAGCATTATTTTGGAAAGAAAATCATACTTTTGCCAAGATAAAGAGTGATACTTAAGACAGACCTTGTAATTTGTGGGGAAGTTTTGATATTTCTGTGAAACTATTCTAAATGTTGACAGAAATGGAAATTTCGGGTGGGAATGTCCTGGTTTAGTAGAGGAAAACAGGAATTCTGGAAACAATGGGTCATATGATGCTAGAAAGCATCATTTTGTAGAGAAAATGTCTTCCTTTGGAGATGAAAGCCAGAAATTTGGGGAGAAAAAGCTATATGCAGGCATTAAAAAGCATTATTTTGGAAAGATAATATTTTTGCCAAGATAAAGAATGATACTTAAGAGAGAACTTCTGATTTCTGGGATAAGTATCCATATTCGTGTGAAAATTTTCAAACTTTTGACGGAAATTGATATTTCGGGTGGAGATGTCTCTATTCTGTAGAGGAAAACAGGTATTCTGGATACAAAGTGCCATATTCTGCTAGAAAGCATCATTTTGTAGAGAAAACGTCTTCTTTCAGGGATGAAGACCAGCATTTTGGGGAATAAAATGCTGATTTGTGGGATGAAAAGCATTATTTTGGAAAGAAAATTCCATTTATTGCAATGATAAGGAGTGATAACCTTCTTATTTCTGGATAAGTATTGTTATTCTGGTGAAAAATGGTCTAAATTTTGTCAGAAATTGATATTTCGGGTGGAAATGCCCTACTTTTGTACAGGCAAACAGGCATGCGGGAATTAATGCGTCATATTCTCCCAGAAAGCATCGTTTTGTAGAGGAAGTTATCTTCTATTGTGGTTAAAAACCAGAATTTTGGGGAGAAAATGCTATTTTTAGGGATGAAAAGCATTATTTTGGAAAGAAAATTCCATTTATTGCAAGGATAAGGAGTGATACTTAGGAGAGAACTTCTTATTTCTGGGATAAGTATTGTTATTCTGGTGAAAAATTGCCTAAATGTTGTCAGAAATTGATATTTCGGGTGGAAATCTCCTTGTTTTGTAGAGGAAAGCAGGTATTCTGGAAGCAATGCTTGATAACTGAGCTAGAAAGCTTCATTTTGTAGAGAAAATGTCATCTTTTGGGGATAAAAACCAGCACTTTGGGGAGGAAATGATGTTTTTAAGGTTGAGAAGCATTATTTTGGAAAGAAAATCCTACTTTTGCGAAGATAAAGAGTGATACTTAAGAAAGAACTTCTGATTTCTGGGGTCACTATTGATAGTCTTGTGAAAATTTTCCAAATTTTGACAGAGACTGATATTTAGGGTGGAAATGTCCTTAATTTGTAAAGGAAAAGAAGTATTCTGGCAACAGTGTGTCATATCATACTAAAAAGCAGCATTCTGTAGATAGAATGACCTCTTATAGGGATGAAAATCAGTATTTGGAGAAAAAATGCTATATTTAGGGAGGAATGGCATCATTTTGGAAAGAAAGCTATATTGATTGCAAGGATAAGGAGTGATACTTCAGAGAGAACTTCTTATTTCTGGCATAAGTATCGATAGTATTGTGAAAATTTTCTAAATGTTGACAGAAATGGATAATTCGGGTGGAAATGTCCTTATTTTGTAGAGGAAAGCAGGAATTCTGGAAACAATGTGGCCTACTCCGATGGAAAGCATCATTTTCTAGAGAAAATGTCTTCTTTTGGGGATGAAATCCAGAATTTGGGGGTGAAAATGCTGTCTTGAGTGATGAAAAGCATTATTTTGGAAAGATAATATTTTTGCCAAGATAAAGAATGATTCTTAAGAGAGAACTTCTAATCTCCGCGATAAGTATTGGTATTAATGTGAAAATGTTTTAATTTTAACAGAAACTGCCAATTAGTTTAGAAATGTCCTTAATTTCTAGAGTAAAACAGGTATTCCGGAAACAGTATGACATATTCTGATAGAAAACAAGTATTTTATAGGGAAAGTGTCTTCATGAGGGGATGAAATCCAGTATTTCTGGGATGACATGCTATATCCAAGTATTAAAAATAATTCTTTTGTAAAAATAATAATATTTTTGCAAAGAGAAAGATCGATACTTATGAGAGAACTTCTTATTTCTGGGGTAAGTATCCATATTCGCGTGAAAATTTTCTAAATGTTGACAGAAATGGATATTTCGAGTGGAAATGTCCTTATTTTGTAGAGGAAAGCAGGAATTCTGGAAACAATGTGGCCTACTCCGATGGAAAGCATCATTTTCTAGAGAAAATGTCTTCTTTCAGGGATGAAAACCAGCATTTTTGGGAATAAAATGCTATTGTTAGGGTGAAAAGCATTATTTTGGAAAGAAAATCATACTTTTGCCAAGATAAAGAGTGATACTTAAGACAGACCTTGTAATTTGTGGGGAAGTTTTGATATTTCTGTGAAACTATTCTAAATGTTGACAGAAATGGAAATTTCGGGTGGGAATGTCCTGGTTCAGTAGAGGAAAACAGGAATTCTGGAAACAATGGGTCATATGATGCTAGAAAGCATCATTTTGTAGAGAAAATGTCTTCCTTTGGAGATGAAAGCCAGAAATTTGGGGAGAAAAAGCTATATGCAGGCATTAAAAAGCATTATTTTGGAAAGATAATATTTTTGCCAGATAAAGAATGATACTTAAGAGAGAACTTCTGATTTCTGGGATAAGTATCCATATTCGTGTGAAAATTTTCAAACTTTTGACGGAAATTGATATTTCGGGTGGAGATGTCTCTATTCTGTAGAGGAAAACAGGTATTCTGGATACAAAGTGCCATATTCTGCTAGAAAGCATCATTTTGTAGAGAAAACGTCTTCTTTCAGGGATGAAGACCAGCATTTTGGGGAATAAAATGCTGATTTGTGGGATGAAAAGCATTATTTTGGAAAGAAAATTCCATTTATTGCAATGATAAGGAGTGATAACCTTCTTATTTCTGGGATAAGTATTGTTATTCTGGTGAAAAATGGTCTAAATTTTGTCAGAAATTGATATTTCGGGTGGAAATGCCCTACTTTTGTACAGGCAAACAGGCATGGTGGAATTAATGCGTCATATTCTCCCAGAAAGCATCGTTTTGTAGAGGAAGTTATCTTCTATTGTGGTTAAAAACCAGAATTTTGGGGAGAAAATGCTATTTTTAGGGATGAAAAGCATTATTTTGGAAAGAAAATTCCATTTATTGCAAGGATAAGGAGTGATACTTAGGAGAGAACTTCTTATTTCTGGGATAAGTATTGTTATTCTGGTGAAAAATTGCCTAAATGTAGACAGAAATTGATATTTCGGGTGGAAATCTCCTTGTTTTGTAGAGGAAAGCAGGTATTCTGGAAGCAATGCTTGATAACTGAGCTAGAAAGCTTCATTTTGTAGAGAAAATGTCATCTTTTGGGATAAAAACCAGCACTTTGGGGAGGAAATGATGTTTTTAAGGTTGAGAAGCATTATTTTGGAAAGAAAATCCTACTTTTGCGAAGATAAAGAGTGATACTTAAGAAAGAACTTCTGATTTCTGGGGTCACTATTGATAGTCTTGTGAAAATTTTCCAAATTTTGACAGAGACTGATATTTAGGGTGGAAATGTCCTTAATTTGTAAAGGAAAAGAAGTATTCTGGCAACAGTGTGTCATATCATACTAAAAAGCAGCATTCTGTAGATAGAATGACCTCTTATAGGGATGAAAATCAGTATTTGGAGAAAAAATGCTATATTTAGGGAGGAATGGCATCATTTTGGAAAGAAAGCTATATTGATTGCAAGGATAAGGAGTGATACTTCAGAGAGAACTTCTTATTTCTGGCATAGGTATCGATAGTAGTGTGAAAATTTTCTAAATGTTGACAGAAATGGATATTTTGGGTGGAAATGTCTTTATTTTGTAGAGGAAAGCAGGAATTCTGGAAACAATGTGGCCTACTCCGATGGAAAGCATCATTTTCTAGAGAAAATGTCTTCTTTCAGGGATGAAAACCAGCATTTTTGGGAATAAAATGCTATTGTTAGGGTGAAAAGCATTATTTTGGAAAGAAAATCATACTTTTGCCAAGATAAAGAGTGATACTTAAGACAGACCTTGTAATTTGTGGGGAAGTTTTGATATTTCTGTGAAACTATTCTAAATGTTGACAGAAATGGAAATTTCGGGTGGGAATGTCCTGGTTTAGTAGAGGAAAACAGGAATTCTGGAAACAATGGGTCATATGATGCTAGAAAGCATCATTTTGTAGAGAAAATGTCCTCCTTTGGAGATGAAAGACAGAAATTTGGGGAGAAAAAGCTATATACAGGCATTAAAAAGCATTATTTTGGAAAGATAATATTTTTGACAAGATAAAGAATGATACTTAAGAGAGAACTTCTGATTTCTGGGATAAGTATCCATATTCGTGTGAAAATTTTCAAACTTTTGACGGAAATTGATATTTCGGGTGGAGATGTCTCTATTCTGTAGAGGAAAACAGGTATTCTGGATACAAAGTGCCATATTCTGCTAGAAAGCATCATTTTGTAGAGAAAACGTCTTCTTTCAGGGATGAAGACCAGCATTTTGGGGAATAAAATGCTGATTTGTGGGATGAAAAGCATTATTTTGGAAAGAAAATTCCATTTATTGCAATGATAAGGAGTGATAACCTTCTTATTTCTGGGATAAGTATTGTTATTCTGGTGAAAAATGGTCTAAATTTTGTCAGAAATTGATATTTCGGGTGGAAATGCCCTACTTTTGTACAGGCAAACAGGCATGGTGGAATTAATGCGTCATATTCTCCCAGAAAGCATCGTTTTGTAGAGGAAGTTATCTTCTATTGTGGTTAAAAACCAGAATTTTGGGGAGAAAATGCTATTTTTAGGGATGAAAAGCATTATTTTGGAAAGAAAATTCCATTTATTGCAAGGATAAGGAGTGATACTTAGGAGAGAACTTCTTATTTCTGGGATAAGTATTGCTATTCTGGTGAAAAATTGCCTAAATGTTGTCAGAAATTGATATTTCGGGTGGAAATCTCCTTGTTTTGTAGAGGAAAGCAGGTATTCTGGAAGCAATGCTTGATAACTGAGCTAGAAAGCTTCATTTTGTAAAGAAAATGTCATCTTTTGGGATAAAAACCAGCACTTTGGGGAGGAAATGATGTTTTTAAGGTTGAGAAGCATTATTTTGGAAAGAAAATCCTACTTTTGCGAAGATAAAGAGTGATACTTAAGAAAGAACTTCTGATTTCTGGGGTCACTATTGATAGTCTTGTGAAAATTTTCCAAATTTTGACAGAGACTGATATTTAGGGTGGAAATGTCCTTAATTTGTAAAGGAAAAGAAGTATTCTGGCAACAGTGTGTCATATCATACTAAAAAGCAGCATTCTCTAGATAGAATGACCTCTTATAGGGATGAAAATCAGTATTTGGAGAAAAAATGCTATATTTAGGGAGGAATGGCATCATTTTGGAAAGAAAGCTATATTGATTGCAAGGATAAGGAGTGATACTTCAGAGAGAACTTCTTATTTCTGGCATAGGTATCGATAGTAGTGTGAAAATTTTCTAAATGTTGACAGAAATGGATATTTTGGGTGGAAATGTCTTTATTTTGTAGAGGAAAGCAGGAATTCTGGAAACAATGTGGCCTACTCCGATGGAAAGCATCATTTTCTAGAGAAAATGTCTTCTTTCAGGGATGAAAACCAGCATTTTTGGGAATAAAATGCTATTGTTAGGGTGAAAAGCATTATTTTGGAAAGAAAATCATACTTTTGCCAAGATAAAGAGTGATACTTAAGACAGACCTTGTAATTTGTGGGGAAGTTTTGATATTTCTGTGAAACTATTCTAAATGTTGACAGAAATGGAAATTTCGGGTGGGAATGTCCTGGTTTAGTAGAGGAAAACAGGAATTCTGGAAACAATGGGTCATATGATGCTAGAAAGCATCATTTTGTAGAGAAAATGTCCTCCTTTGGAGATGAAAGCCAGAAATTTGGGGAGAAAAAGCTATATGCAGGCATTAAAAAGCATTATTTTGGAAAGATAATATTTTTGACAAGATAAAGAATGATACTTAAGAGAGAACTTCTGATTTCTGGGATAAGTATCCATATTCGTGTGAAAATTTTCAAACTTTTGACGGAAATTGATATTTCGGGTGGAGATGTCTCTATTCTGTAGAGGAAAACAGGTATTCTGGATACAAAGTGCCATATTCTGCTAGAAAGCATCATTTTGTAGAGAAAACGTCTTCTTTCAGGGATGAAGACCAGCATTTTGGGGAATAAAATGCTGATTTGTGGGATGAAAAGCATTATTTTGGAAAGAAAATTCCATTTATTGCAATGATAAGGAGTGATAACCTTCTTATTTCTGGGATAAGTATTGTTATTCTGGTGAAAAATGGTCTAAATTTTGTCAGAAATTGATATTTCGGGTGGAAATGCCCTACTTTTGTACAGGCAAACAGGCATGGTGGAATTAATGCGTCATATTCTCCCAGAAAGCATCGTTTTGTAGAGGAAGTTATCTTCTATTGTGGTTAAAAACCAGAATTTTGGGGAGAAAATGCTATTTTTAGGGATGAAAAGCATTATTTTGGAAAGAAAATTCCATTTATTGCAAGGATAAGGAGTGATACTTAGGAGAGAACTTCTTATTTCTGGGATAAGTATTGCTATTCTGGTGAAAAATTGCCTAAATGTTGTCAGAAATTGATATTTCGGGTGGAAATCTCCTTGTTTTGTAGAGGAAAGCAGGTATTCTGGAAGCAATGCTTGATAACTGAGCTAGAAAGCTTCATTTTGTAGAGAAAATGTCATCTTTTGGGATAAAAACCAGCACTTTGGGGAGGAAATGATGTTTTTAAGGTTGAGAAGCATTATTTTGGAAAGAAAATCCTACTTTTGCGAAGATAAAGAGTGATACTTAAGAAAGAACTTCTGATTTCTGGGGTCACTATTGATAGTCTTGTGAAAATTTTCCAAATTTTGACAGAGACTGATATTTAGGGTGGAAATGTCCTTAATTTGTAAAGGAAAAGAAGTATTCTGGCAACAGTGTGTCATATCATACTAAAAAGCAGCATTCTGTAGATAGAATGACCTCTTATAGGGATGAAAATCAGTATTTGGAGAAAAAATGCTATATTTAGGGAGGAATGGCATCATTTTGGAAAGAAAGCTATATTGATTGCAAGGATAAGGAATGATACTTCAGAGAGAACTTCTTATTTCTGGCATAGGTATCGATAGTAGTGTGAAAATCCTCGAAATGTTGACAGAAATGGATAATTCGGGTGGAAATGTCCTTATTTTGTAGAGGAAAGCAGGAATTCTGGAAACAATGTGGCATATTCCGATGGAAAGCATCATTTTCTAGAGAAAATGTCTTCTTTTGGGATGAAATCCAGAATTTGGGGGTGAAAATGCTGTCTTGAGTGATGAAAAGCATTATTTTGGAAAGAGAATAGTATTCTTGAAAAGATAAAGAATGATTCTTAAGAGAGAACTTCTAATCTCCGCGATAAGTATTGGTATTAATGTGAAAATGTTTTAATTTTAACAGAAACTGCCAATTAGTTTAGAAATGTCCTTAATTTCTAGAGTAAAACAGGTATTCCGGAAACAGTATGACATATTCTGATAGAAAACAAGATTTTATAGGGAAAGTGTCTTCATGAGGGGATGAAATCCAGTATTTTTGGGATGACATGCTATATCCAAGTATTAAAAATCATTTTTTTGTAAAAATAATAATATTTTTGCAAAGAGAAAGATCGATACTTATGAGAGAACTTCTTATTTCTGGGGTAAGTATCCATATTCGCGTGAAAATTTTCCAAATTTTCATGGAAATTGATATTTCGCGTGGAAATGTCCTTATTTTGTAGAGGAAAGCAGGAATTCTGGAAACAATGTGGCCTACTCCGATGGAAAGCATCATGCATCATTTTCTAGAGAAAATGTCTTCTTTCAGGGATGAAAACCAGCATTTTTGGGAATAAAATGCTATTGTTAGGGTGAAAAGCATTATTTTGGAAAGAAAATCATACTTTTGCCAAGATAAAGAGTGATACTTAAGACAGACCTTGTAATTTGTGGGGAAGTTTTGATATTTCTGTGAAACTATTCTAAATGTTGACAGAAATGGAAATTTCGGGTGGGAATGTCCTGGTTTAGTAGAGGAAAACAGGAATTCTGGAAACAATGGGTCATATGATGCTAGAAAGCATCATTTTGTAGAGAAAATGTCTTCCTTTGGAGATGAAAGCCAGAAATTTGGGGAGAAAAAGCTATATGCAGGCATTAAAAAGCATTATTTTGGAAAGATAATATTTTTGCCAAGATAAAGAATGATACTTAAGAGAGAACTTCTGATTTCTGGGATAAGTATCCATATTCGTGTGAAAATTTTCAAACTTGTGACGGAAATTGATATTTCGGGTGGAGATGTCTCTATTCTGTAGAGGAAAACAGGTATTCTGGATACAAAGTGCCATATTCTGCTAGAAAGCATCATTTTGTAGAGAAAACGTCTTCTTTCAGGGATGAAGACCAGCATTTTGGGGAATAAAATGCTGATTTGTGGGATGAAAAGCATTATTTTGGAAAGAAAATTCCATTTATTGCAATGATAAGGAGTGATAACCTTCTTATTTCTGGGATAAGTATTGTTATTCTGGTGAAAAATGGTCTAAATTTTGTCAGAAATTGATATTTCGGGTGGAAATGCCCTACTTTGGTACAGGCAAACAGGCATGGTGGAATTAATGCGTCATATTCTCCCAGAAAGCATCGTTTTGTAGAGGAAGTTATCTTCTATTGTGGTTAAAAACCAGAATTTTGGGGAGAAAATGCTATTTTTAGGGATGAAAAGCATTATTTTGGAAAGAAAATTCCATTTATTGCAAGGATAAGGAGTGATACTTAGGAGAGAACTTCTTATTTCTGGGATAAGTATTGTTATTCTGGTGAAAAATTGCCTAAATGTAGACAGAACTTGATATTTCGGGTGGAAATCTCCTTGTTTTGTAGAGGAAAGCAGGTATTCTGGAAGCAATGCTTGATAACTGAGCTAGAAAGCTTCATTTTGTAGAGAAAATGTCATCTTTCTTTCCAAAATAATGCTTTTCACCCTAACAATAGCATTTTATTCCCAAAAATGCTGGTTTTCATCCCTGAAAGAAGACATTTTCTCTAGAAAATGATGCTTTCCATCGGAGTAGGCCACATTGTTTCCAGAATTCCTTCTTTCCTCTACAAAATAAGGACATTTCCACTCGAAATATCCATTTCTGTCAACATTTAGAAAATTTTCACGCGAATATGGATACTTACCCCAGAAATAAGAAGTTCTCTCATAAGTATCGATCTTTCTCTTTGCAAAAATATTATTATTTTTACAAAAGAATTATTTTTAATACTTGGATATAGCATGTCATCCCAAAAATACTGGATTTCATCCCCTCATGAAGTCACTTTCCCTATAAAATCTTGTTTTCTATCAGAATATGTCATACTGTTTCCGGAATACCTGTTTTACTCTAGAAATTAAGGACATTTCTAAACTAATTGGCAGTTTCTGTTAAAATTAAAACATTTTCACATTAATACCAATACTTATCGCGGAGATTAGAAGTTCTCTCTTAAGAATCATTCTTTATCTTTTCAAGAATACTATTCTCTTTCCAAAATAATGCTTTTCATCACTCAAGACAGCATTTTCACCCCCAAATTCTGGATTTCATCCCCAAAAGAAGACATTTTCTCTAGAAAATGATGCTTTCCATCGGAATATGCCACATTGTTTCCAGAATTCCTGCTTTCCTCTACAAAATAAGGACATTTCCACCCGAATTATCCATTTCTGTCAACATTTGGAGGATTTTCACACTACTATCGATACCTATGCCAGAAATAAGAAGTTCTCTCTGAAGTATCATTCCTTATCCTTGCAATCAATATAGCTTTCTTTCCAAAATGATGCCATTCCTCCCTAAATATAGCATTTTTTCTCCAAATACTGATTTTCATCCCTATAAGAGGTCATTCTATCTAGAGAATGCTGCTTTTTAGTATGATATGACACACTGTTGCCAGAATACTTCTTTTCCTTTACAAATTAAGGACATTTCCACCCTAAATATCAGTCTCTGTCAAAATTTGGAAAATTTTCACAAGACTATCAATAGTGACCCCAGAAATCAGAAGTTCTTTCTTAAGTATCACTCTTTATCTTCGCAAAAGTAGGATTTTCTTTCCAAAATAATGCTTCTCAACCTTAAAAACATCATTTCCTCCCCAAAGTGCTGGTTTTTATCCCAAAAGATGACATTTTCTCTACAAAATGAAGCTTTCTAGCTCAGTTATCAAGCATTGCTTCCAGAATACCTGCTTTCCTCTACAAAACAAGGAGATTTCCACCCGAAATATCAAGTTCTGTCTACATTTAGGCAATTTTTCACCAGAATAACAATACTTATCCCAGAAATAAGAAGTTCTCTCCTAAGTATCACTCCTTATCCTTGCAATAAATGGAATTTTCTTTCCAAAATAATGCTTTTCATCCCTAAAAATAGCATTTTCTCCCCAAAATTCTGGTTTTTAACCACAATAGAAGATAACTTCCTCTACAAAACGATGCTTTCTGGGAGAATATGATGCATTAATTCCACCATGCCTGTTTGCCTGTACAAAAGTAGGGCATTTCCACCCGAAATATCAATTTCTGACAAAATTTAGACCATTTTTCACCAGAATAACAATACTTATCCCAGAAATAAGAAGGTTATCACTCCTTATCATTGCAATAAATGGAATTTTCTTTCCAAAATAATGCTTTTCATCCCACAAATCAGCATTTTATTCCCCAAAATGCTGGTCTTCATCCCTGAAAGAAGACGTTTTCTCTACAAAATGATGCTTTCTAGCAGAATATGGCACTTTGTATCCAGAATACCTGTTTTCCTCTACAGAATAGAGACATCTCCACCCGAAATATCAATTTCCGTCAAAAGTTTGAAAATTTTCACACGAATATGGATACTTATCCCAGAAATCAGAAGTTCCCTCTTAAGTATCATTCTTTATCTTGGCAAAAATATTATCTTTCCAAAATAATGCTTTTTAATGCCTGCATATAGCTTTTTCTCCCCAAATTTCTGGCTTTCATCTCCAAAGGAAGACATTTTCTCTACAAAATGATGCTTTCTAGCATCATATGACCCATTGTTTCTAGAATTCCTGTTTTCCTCTACTAAACCAGGACATTCCCACCCGAAATTTCCATTTCTGTCAACATTTAGAATAGTTTCACAGAAATATCAAAACTTCCCCACAAATTACAAGGTCTGTCTTAAGTATCACTCTTTATCTTGGCAAAAGTATGTTTTTCTTTCCAAAATAATGCTTTTCACCCTAACAATAGCATTTTATTCCCAAAAATGCTGGTTTTCATCCCTGAAAGAAGACATTTTCTCTAGAAAATGATGCATGATGCTTTCCATCGGAGTAGGCCACATTGTTTCCAGAATTCCTGCTTTCCTCTACAAAATAAGGACATTTCCACGCGAAATATCAATTTCCGTCAAAATTTGGAAAATTTTCACGCGAATATGGATACTTACCCCAGAAATAAGAAGTTCTCTCATAAGTATCGATCTTTCTCTTTGCAACAATATTATTATTTTTACAAAAGAATTATTTTTAATACTTGGATATAGCATGTCATCCCAAAAATACTGGATTTCATCCCCTCATGAAGACACTTTCCCTATAAAATCTTGTTTTCTATCAGAATATGTCATACTGTTTCCGGAATACCTGTTTTACTCTAGAAATTAAGGACATTTCTAAACTAATTGGCAGTTTCTGTTAAAATTAAAACATTTTCACATTAATACCAATACTTATCGCGGAGATTAGAAGTTCTCTCTTAAGAATCATTCTTTATCTTTTCAAGAATACTATTCA
>NW_027315646.1:0-45168 GCF_039878825.1 Excalfactoria chinensis
TAATACAGCCCATTTAGACCCCAAAAGAGCCCATTTAGGGTCCAAAAATGGCCATTTTGGCCCCAAAAGAGCCCATTTAGACCCCAAAAGTGGCCATTTAGAGCCCAAAACAGCTCATTTTGGGTCCAAAAAAGCCCATTTTAGGTCCATTTTGGATCCAAAAGAGCCCATTTAGACCCCTAAAGAGCCCATTTTGGCCCCAAAACAGCCCATTTAGACCCCAAAAGAGCCCATTTTGGCCCCATAAGAGCCCATTTTGGCCTCAAAACAGCCCATTTAGACCCCAAAGGAGCCCATTTAGGGTCCAAAAATGGCCATTTTGGCCCCAAAAGAGCCCATTTAGAGCCCATTTAGACCCCAAAGGAACCCATTTAGGGTCCAAAAATGACCATTTTTGCCCCAAAAGTCCCCATTTAGACCCCAAAACAGCCCATTTTGGGTCAAAAAAAGCCCATTTCGGGTCCCTATTCACCTTGACATAGTCAGCATGGCCGGGGCAGTCGGTGTGAGCGTAGTGCCTCTGAGCGGTGCAATACTCCACGTGACCCCAAAAAAGCCCATTTTATGTCCATTTTGGCCCCAAAACAGCCCATTTTGGGTCCATTTTGGGTCCAAAAAAGCCCATTTTAGGTCCATTCTGACCCCAAAAGAGCCCGTTTTGGGTCCAAAAGAGCCCATTTTGGGTCTAAAAATGACCATTTTGGCCCCAAAAAAGCCCATTTAGGGTCCAAAAATGGCCATTTTTGCCCCAAAAGTCCCCATTTAGACCCCAAAACAGCCCATTTAGGGTCCAAAAATGGCCATTTTTGCCCCAAAAGTCCCCATTTTGGCCCCAAGAGACCCCAAAGGAGCCCACTAAGACCCCAAAAGAGCCCATTTTGGGTTGAAAAGAGCCCATTTTGGCCCCAAAAGAGCCCATTTAGAGCCCATTTAGACCCCGAAACAGCCCATTTTGGCCCCAAAACAGCCAATTTAGACCCCAAAACAGCCCATTTTGGCCCCAAAAGACCCCAAAGGAGCCCATTTTGGCCCCAAAAGAGCCCATTTAGACCCCAAAAGAGCCCATTTTGGGTTGAAAAGAGCCCATTTAGACCCCAAAAAAGCCCATTTTGGGTCTAGAAAAGCCCATATTGGCCCCAAACAAGCCCATTAAGACCCAAAAGAGACCATTTTGGGTCAAAAAAAGCCATTTTGGGTCCCTAATTACCTTGACATAGTCAGCATGCCCGGGGCAGTCGGTGTGAGCGTAGTGCCTCTGAGCAGTGCAATGCTCCATTCTATGGCTATGGCCATTTTGGGGGCAAAAGAGCCCATTTTAGGTCCGTTTTGGCCCCAAAAGAGCCCATTTTGACCCCAAAAGTGACCATTTTGGGGTCCAAAAGAGCCCAAAAGTGGCCATTTTGGGCCCAAAAAGGCCCATTTAGACCTCAAAAGAGCCCATTTTGGGTTGAAAAGAGCCCATTTTGGCCCCAAAAGAGCCCATTTTGGGTCTAAAAATGACCAACTTGGGCCTAAAAAAGCCCATTTTGGGTCCAAAAAAGCCCATTTTAGCCCCTAAACTGGCCAAAAGAGCCCAAAATTGGCCATTTTGGGTCAAAAAAAGTCCATTTTGGCCCCAAAACAGCCCATTTTGACCCCAAAAGAGCCCATTTACAGTCTAAAAATGGCCATTTTGGCCCCAAAAGACCCCAAAGGAGCCCACTAAGACCCCAAAAAAGCCCATTTTGGTTGAAAAGAGCCCATTTTGGGTCCAAAAAAGCCCATTTTAGGTCCATATTGGCCCCAAAAGAGCCCATATTGGCCCCAAAAGAGCCCATTTAGACCCCAAAACAGCCCATTTTGGGTCCAAAACAGCCCATTTTAGGTCCCTATATACCTTGACATAGTCAGCGTGCCCAGGGCAGTCGGTGTGAGCGTAGTGCCTCTGAGCGGTGCAATACTCCACGTGAGCCGCGTTGATGGTGATGCCTCTGGCCCGTTCCTCCGGGGCCTTGTCGATATCCTCATAGGGACGGAAATGGGCCGAACCCAACTCGGACAGCACTGAAATGGACCGGAACCAGATCCCAAATGGACTAGGATCGATAATATGGATCCCTATGTAGTCTCTATGGGGTCTATGAGGCTCTATGGGGTCTATGGGGTCTCTATGGGGTCTGTGAGGCTCTATGGGGTGTCTATGGGGTCTGTAGGTCCCTATGGGGTCTCTGTGGGGCTCTATGGGTCTCTATGGGGTCTATGGGGTCTCTATGGGCTCTATGGGGCTCTATGGGGTCTCTATGGGGCTCTATGGGGCTCTATAGGGTCTCTATGAGTCTCTATGGGGCCTATGGGTCCCTATAGAGTCTCTATGGGGCTCTATGGGTCTCTATGGGGCTCTATGGGGTCTCTATGGGGCTCTATGGGGCTCTAAGGGGTCTCTATGGGTCCCTATGGGTCTCTATAGGGTCTCTATGAGTCTCTATGGGTCTGTATGGGTCTCTGTGGTTCTCTATGTCTCTCTATGGGTCTCTATGGGGGCTCTATGGGTCTCTATGGGGTCTCTATGGGGTCTCTATGGGGCTCTATGGGGTCTCTATGGGGTCTATGGGTCCCTATAGAGTCTCTATGGGGCTCTATGGGGTCTCTATGGGGCTCTATGGGGTCTCTATGGGTCTCTATGGGGTCTCTATGGAGTCTCTATGGGGCTCTATGGGGTCTCTATGGGGCTCTATGGGGTCTATGGGTCCCTATAGAGTCTCCATGGGGCTCTATGGGGTCTCTATGGGGATCTATGGGGTCTATGGGTCCCTATAGAGTCTCTATGGGTCTCTATGGGGTCTCTATGGGGTCTATGGGTCCCTATAGAGTCTCTATGGGGCTCTATGGGGTCTCTATGGGGCTCCATGGGGTCTCTATGGGGCTCTATGGGGCCTCTATGGGGCCTTGTCGATATCCTCATAGGGACGGAAATGGGCCGAACCCGACTCGGACAGCACTGAAATGGACCGGAACCAGATCCCAAATGGATTAGGATCGATAATGGAACCTAATTGGGGTCTGTGGTCTCTCTATGGGGCTCTATGAGGTCTGTGAGGCTCTATGGGTCTCTATGGAACGTCTATGGGGTCTCTATGGGGCTCTATGGGGTCTCTATGGGGTCTCTATGGGTCTCTATGGGTCTCTATGGTCTCTATGGGGCTCTATGGGGTCCCTATGGGTCTCTATGGGTCTCAATGGGGCCTCTATGGGGCTCTATGGAGTCTATGGGTCCCTATAGAGTCTCTATGGGGCTCTATGGTCTCTATGGGGTGTCTATGGGGTATCTATGGGGTCTCTATGGGGCTCTATGGGGTCTCTATGGGTCTCTATGGGTCTCTATGGGTCTCTATGGGGCTCTATGGGGTCTCTATGGGGCTCTATGGGGCTCTATGGGGTCTCTATTGGGGCCTTGTCGATATCCTCATAGGGACGGAAATGGGCCGAACCCGACTCGGACAGCACTGAAATGGACCGGAACCAGTAATGGGTTGGGTTGGGTTGGCTTAATGGGTTGAGTTGAGTTGGGTTGGGTTGGGTTGAGTTGAGTTGGGTTGAGCTGGGTTGGGTTGGATTAATGGGTTGAGTTGGGATGGGTTGGGTTGGGTTAATGGGTTGGGTTGGGTTGATGAGTTGGGTTGAGTTGGGTTGGGTTGGGTTGGGTTGAGTTGGGTTGAGTTGGGTTGGGTTGAGTTGGGTTGGGTTAATGGGTTGAGTTGGGTTAGGTTGAGTTGAGTTGGGTTGGGTTAATGGGTTGAGTTGGGTTGAGTTGGATTGGGTTGAGTTGGGTTGACTTAATGGGTTGAGTTGGGTTGGGTTGGGTTAATGGGTTGAGTTGAGTTGGGTTGGGTTGGGTTGATGAGTTGGGTTGAGTTGGGTTGGGTTGAGTTAATGGGTTGGGTTGAGTTGGGTTGAGTTGGGTTGGGTTAATGGGTTGAGTTAAGTTGAGTTGGGTTGGGTTGGCTTAATGGGTTGAGTTGGGTTGGGTTAATGGGTTGAGTTGGGTTGAGTTGGATTGGGTTGAGTTGTGTTGACTTAATGGGTTGAGTTGAGTTGGGTTGGGTTAATGGGTTGAGTTGGGTTGATGAGTTGGGTTGAGTTGGGTTGGGTTGGGTTGGGTTGAGTTGGGTTGAGTTGGGTTGGGTTGAGTTGGGTTGGGTTGGGTTGGGTTGAGTTGGGTTGGGTTGGGTTGGGTTGAGTTGGGTTGGGTTGGGTTGAGTTGGGTTGGGTTGAGTTGGGTTGGGTTGGGTTGGGTTGAGTTGGGTTGGGTTGGGTTGAGTTGGGTTGGGTTGGGTTGAGTTGGGTTGGGTTGAGTTGAGTTGGGTTGAGTTGGGTTGGCTTAATGGGTTGGGTTGGGTTGAGTTGGGTTGGGTTGGGTTGAGTTGGGTTGAGTTAATGGGTTGAGTTAATGGGTTGAGTTGCATTGGGTTGATACATTGGGTTGAGTTGGGTTGAGTTAATGGGTTGGGTTAATGGGTTGAGTTGGGTTAATGGGTTGAGTTGGGTTGGCTTAATGGGTTGGGTTGTGTTGGGTTGAGTTGGGTTGGGTTGAGTTGAGTTGAGTTGGGTTGGGTTGAGTTGGGTTGGGTTAATGGTTTGGGTTGAGTTGGGTTGGGTTAATGGTTTGGGTTGAGTTGGGTTGGGTTGATGAGTTGGGTTGAGTTGGGTTGGGTTGAGTTAATGGGTTGGGTTGAGTTGGGTCGAGTTGGGTTGGGTTGGGTTAATGGGTTGGGTTGGGTTGAGTTGGGTTAATGGGTTGAGTTGGGATGGGTTGGGTTGGGTTAATGGGTTGAGTTGGGTTGGTGGGTTGGGTTGGGTTAATGGGTTGAGTTGGGTTGAGTTGGTTTGGCTTGGGTTGGGTTGAGTTGGGTTGGGTTGGGTTGAGTTGGGTTAATGGGTTGAGTTGGGTTGGGTTGGGTTGGGTTGAGTTGGGTTGAGTTGGGTTGGGTTGGGTTAATGGGTTGGGTTGGGTTGATGAGTTGGGTTGAGTTGGGTTGGGTTGAGTTGGGTTGAGTTGGGTTGGGTTAATGGGTTGGGTTGGGTTAATGGGTTGGGTTGGGTTGATGAGTTGGGTTGAGTTGGGTTGGGTTGAGTTGGGTTGAGTTGGGTTGGGTTAATGGGTTGGGTTGGGTTGAGTTGAGTTGGGTTGAGTTGGGTTGGCTTAATGGGTTGGGTTGGGTTGAGTTGAGTTGGGTTGAGTTGGGTTGGCTTAATGGGTTGGGTTGGGTTGAGTTGGGTTGGGTTGAGTTGGGTTGAGTTAATGGGTTGAGTTAATGGGTTGAGTTGCATTGGGTTGATACATTGGGTTGAGTTGGGTTGAGTTAATGGGTTGGGTTAATGGGTTGAGTTGGGTTAATGGGTTGAGTTGGGTTGGCTTAATGGGTTGGGTTGTGTTGGGTTGAGTTGGGTTGGGTTGAGTTGAGTTGGGTTGGGTTGAGTTGGGTTGGGTTAATGGGTTGAGTTGGGTTGGGTTAATGGTTTGGGTTGAGTTGGGTTGGGTTGATGAGTTGGGTTGAGTTGGGTTGGGTTGAGTTAATGGGTTGGGTTGAGTTGGGTCGAGTTGGGTTGGGTTGGGTTAATGGGTTGGGTTGGGTTGAGTTGGGTTAATGGGTTGAGTTGGGTTGGTGGGTTGGGTTGGGTTAATGGGTTGAGTTGGGTTGAGTTGGTTTGGCTTGGGTTGGGTTGAGTTGGGTTGGGTTGGGTTGAGTTGGGTTAATGGGTTGAGTTGGGTTGGGTTGGGTTGGGTTGAGTTGGGTTGAGTTGGGTTGGGTTGGGTTAATGGGTTGGGTTGGGTTGGCTGAATGGGTTGGGTGAGTTGGGTTGAGTTGAGTTGAGTTGGGTTGAGTTGGGTTGAGTTGAGTTGGGTTGAGTTGAGTTGGGTTGAGTTGGGTTGGGTTGGGTTGAGTTGGGTTGAGTTGGATTGGGTTGGGTTGACTTAGGTTGAGTTGGGTTGATGGATTGGGTTGAGTTGTGTTGACTTAATGGGTTGAGTTGGACTGGGTTGGGTTAATGGGTTGAGTTGGGTTGGCTTAATGGGTTGGGTTGAGTTGGGTTAAGTTGGGTTGGGTTAATGGGTTGGGTTGGGTTGAGTTGGGTTGGGTTGGGTTGGATTAATGGGTTGAGTTGGGATGGGTTGGGTTGGGTTAATGGGTTGAGTTGGGTTGGTGGGTTGGGTTGGGTTAATGGGTTGAGTTGGGTTGAGTTGGTTTGGCTTGGGTTGGGTTGAGTTGGGTTGGGTTGGGTTGAGTTGGGTTAATGGGTTGAGTTGGGTTGGGTTGGGTTGGGTTGAGTTGGGATAATGGGTTGGGTTGAGCTGGGTTGGGTTGGGTTGGGTTGGGTTGAGTTGGGTTGAGTTGGGTTGGGTTGGGTTGGGTTGGGTTGGATTATTGGGTTGAGTTGGGATGGGTTGGGTTGGGTTAATGGGTTGAGTTGGGTTGGGTTGGGTTAATGGGTTGAGTTGGGTTGATGGGTTGGGTTGAGTTGGGTTGGGTTGGGTTGAGTTGAGTTGGGTTGAGCTGGGTTGGGTTGGATTAATGGGTTGAGTTGGGATGGGTTGGGTTGGGTTAATGGGTTGGGTTGGGTTGATGAGTTGGGTTGAGTTGGGTTGGGTTGGGTTGAGTTGGGTTGGGTTGAGTTGGGTTGAGTTGGGTTGGGTTGGGTTGGGTTGGGTTAATGGGTTGGGTTGAGTTGGGTTGAGCTGGGTTGGGTTGGGTTGGATTATTGGGTTGAGTTGGGATGGGTTGGGTTGGGTTAATGGGTTGAGTTGGGTTGGGTTGGGTTAATGGGTTGAGTTGGGTTGATGGGTTGGGTTGAGTTGGGTTGAGTTGGGTTGGGTTGGGTTGAGCTAGGTTGAGTTGGGTTGGGTTGAGTTGGGTTGAGTTGGGTTGGGTTAATGGGTTGGGTTGAGTTGGGTTGAGTTGGGTTGGGTTGAGTTGGGTTGAGTTGGGTTGGGTTGAGTTGGGTTGGCTTAATGGGTTGGGTTGAGTTGTGTTGAGTTGGGTTGAGTTGGGTCGAGTTGGGTTGGGTTAATGGGTTGGGTTGGGTTGATGAGTTGGGTTGAGTTGGGTTGGGTTGGGTTGGGTTGAGTTAATGGGTTGGGTTGAGTTAATGGGTTGGGTTGAGTTAATGAATGGGTCGGGTTGAGTTAGGTTGAGTTGGGTTGGGTTGAGTTGGGTTGGGTTAATGGGTTGAGTTGGGTTGAGTTGGGTTGGGTTGACTTAGGTTGAGTTGGGTTGATGGGTTGGATTGAGTTGTGTTGACTTAATGGGTTGAGTTGGGTTGGGTTGAGTTGAGTTGGCTTGAGTTAATGGGTTGAGTTGGGTTGAATTGGATTGGGTTGAGTCGGGATGGGTTGACTTGGGTTGTCTTAATGGGTTGAGTTGGGTTGAGTTGAGTTGAGTTGGGTTGGGTTGAGTTAATGGGTTGAGTTGGGTTAATGGGTTGAGTTGAGTTAATGGATTGGGTTGACTTGGGTTGGGTTGAGTTGCATTGAGCCTCCATTAAGCCACCCCCCCATCCTCCTTCAAGCCCCGCCCCCTCCCTTCATTAAGCCCCGCCCCCCACATTAAGCCACCTTCCACCTTAAGCCCCGCCCCCTTTCCTAAGCCCCGCCCCCTCCCTTCATTAAGCCCCGCCTCCCCATTAAGCCACCTTCCACCTTAAACCACGCCCCCTCTCCTAAGCCCCGCCTCCTATCACATTAAGCCCCGCCCCCTTTTCTAAGCCCCGCCCCCTCCCTCCATTAACCCTCCTCCTCACCTTAAGCCCCGCCCCCTTTCCTAAGCCCCGCCCCCTCCCTTCATTAAGCCCCGCCCCCCTCATTAAGCCTCCTCCCCACCTTAAGCCCCGCCCCCTCCTCACCTTAAGCCCCGCCCCCTTTTATAAGCCCCGCCTCCTACCACCTTAAGCACCTCCCCATTTCCTAAGCCCCGCCCACTTTCTTAAGCCTCCCCACCTTAAGCCCCGCCCCCTTTCCAAAGCCCCGCCCCTTCTTACGCCTCCTTCACCTTAAGCCCCGCCCCCTTTCCTAAGCCCCGCCCCCTCCCTTTATTAACCCTCCTCCACCTTAAACCACGCCCCCTTTCCTAAGCCCCGCCCCTCCTTATTAAGCCTCCTCCCCACCTTAAGCCCCGCCCCCTTTCCTAAGCCCCGCCCCCTCCCTAAAGCTACGCCCCTTTCATAAGCCCCGCCCCCTCCCTCCATTAAGCCACCTTCCACCTTAAGCCCCGCCCCCTTTCCTAAGCCCCTCCCCCTCCCTCCATTAAGCATCCTCCCCACCTTAAGCCCCGCCCCCTTTCCTAAGTCCCGCCCCTCCCTTCATTAAGCCCCGCCCCCTCATTAAGCCTCCTTCCCACCTTAAACCACGCCCCCTTTCCTAAGCCCCGCCTCCTCCCCACCTTAAGCCACGCCCCCTCCTTATTAAGCCCCGCCTCCTCCCCACCTTAAGCCCCGCCCCCTCCCTTCATTAACCCTCCTTCACCTTAAACCACGCCCCCTTTCCTAAGCCCCGCCCCCTTCCTCCATTAAACCTCCTCCCCACCTTAAGCCCCGCCCCCTTTCCTAAGCCCCGCCCCCTCCCTTCATTAACCCTCCTCCCCACCTTAAGCCCGCCCCCTTTCCTAAGCCCCGCCTCCTCCCCACCATAAGCCCCGCCCCCTCCCACCATTAAGCCTCACCCCCACCTTAAGCCCCGCCCCCTTTCCTAAGCCCCGCCCCCTCCATCCATTAAGCCTCCTCCTATCTTAAGCCCCGCCCCCTCCTTATTAAGCTCCGCCCCCTCCCTTACTTAAGCCTTCTCCCCACCTTAAACCACGCCCCCTTTCCTAAGCCCCGCCCCTCCCTTCATTAAGCCCCGCCCCCTCATTAAGCCTCCTTCCCACCTTAAACCACGCCCCCTTTCCTAAGCCCCGCCTCCTCCCCACCTTAAGCCACGCCCCCTCCTTATTAAGCCCCGCCTCCTCCCCACCTTAAGCCCCGCCCCCTCCCTTCATTAACCCTCCTTCACCTTAAACCACGCCCCCTTTCCTAAGCCCCGCCCCCTTCCTCCATCAAGCCTCCTCCAAGCCTTAAGCCCCGCCCCCTTTCCTAAGCCCCGCCCCCTTTCCTAAGCCCCGCCCCCTTTCCTAAGCCCCGCCCCCTTTCCTAAGCCCCGCCCCCTCCCTTTATTAACCCTCCTTCACCTTAAACCACGCCCCCTTTCCTAAGCCCCGCCCCCTTCCTCCATTAAACCTCCTCTCCACCTTAAGCCCCGCCCCCTTTCCTAAGCCCCGCCCCCTCCCTTTATTAGCCCTCCTCTCCACCTTAAACCACGCCCCCTTTCCTAAAGCCCCGCCCCCTCCCTTCATTAAGCCTGCCCCGCCTTAAGCCCCGCCCCCTTCCTTTATTAAGCCCCGCCCCCTTATTAAGCCACCTTACGCCCCGCCCCCTTTCCTAAGCCCCGCCCCCTCCCACCTTAAGCCCCGCCCCCTTTTCTAAGCCCCGCCCCCTCCCTCCATTAAGCCTCCTCCCCACCTCAAACCACGCCCCCTTTCCTAAGCCCCGCCCCCTCCTTATTAAGCCCCGCCCCCCCCTCTCCTAAGCCCCGCCCACCCTTGGTAATGGCGGCGGTCAGGGTGGTCTTGCCGTGGTCCACGTGACCGATGGTTCCCACGTTGACGTGCGGCCGGTCCCGCACAAAAGCCTCGGCCGCAAGATGGCGCCTCTGGAGGACCAAGTCACGTGACCCCCGCCGCCGCGGCCCTTCTACCCACCCGCAACTCTATGCTCGCCCCAACGTTAGCCAACGGCAGCCGGCAACGCAACGCTACGACGGGGAAAAATAGAGAGAAAATAGGGTAAAATAGGGTAAAAATGGGGGTAAAATAGGGTAAAAATGGGGGTAAAATAAAGATAACGGGGCCTCCCCTCCCCCCATAGGCCGAGCCGTACCGGCCGCACGCAGGAGGACGGCGGGGGAGCGCCATCTTGGACGTCCTCAATGCTACGGGCCGGATGTGACGTCAGGCAAGGCGACACTTCCGCTTGGAGGGTAGAGCGGTTTCCGGTTTCTGGCTTTTTTTTCTTGCTAAGGGCGCTCTATGCGAGTTGGAGGTGCGGCTCGGTGGTGGTTTTGGAGGACTGAAGGGAATGAATGGGACCCATATGGACCCCATAGAGACCCATAGAGACCCCATAGAAGCCCATAGAGACCCATAGAGCTCCATAGAGACCCCATAGGGACCCCATAGAGACCCATAGAGACCCATAGAGACCCATAGAGACCCATAGAGACACATAGAGACCCATAGGGACCCCATAGAGACCCATAGAGCCCCATAGAGACACATAGAGACCCATAGAGACCCATAGAGACCCATAGAGACCCCATAGGAACCCATAGAGACCCACAGACCCTATAGAAACCCCATAGAGACCCCATAGAGACCCATAGAGACCCATAGAGACACATAGAGACCCCATAGAGCCCCATAGAGACCCCATAGGGACCCCATAGAGACCCATAGAGACCCATAGAGACCCATTGGGACCCATAGAGACCCATAGAGCCCCATAGAGCCCCATTCTGCCCCATAGGGACCCCATAGAGCCCCACAGACCCCATAGAGACCCCATAGAAACCATAGGGACCCCATAGAGACCCATAGAGACCCCATAGAGCACCACAGACCCCATAGAGACCCATTGTGACCCATAGAGACACCATAGGGACCCATAAAGACCCCATAGGAACCCATAGAGACCCATAGAGACCCCATAGGGGCCCATAGAGACTCACAGACCCTATAGAGACCCTATAGAGACCCCATAGAGACCCCATAGAGCCCCATTCTGCCCCATAGGGACCCCACAGACCCCATAGAGACCCATAGAGCCCCATAGAAACCCATAGCGACCCATAGAGACCCCATAGAGCCCCACAGAGCCCCATAGAGACCCCATAGGGACCCATAGAGACCCATAGCGACCCATAGAGACCCAGAGACCCATAGAGACCCATAGAGCCCCATAGAGACCCCATAGGGACCCATAGGGACCCCATAGAGACCCATAGAGACCCCATAGTGCCCCACAGAGACCCCATAGAGCCCCATAGAGCCCCATAGAGACCCCATAGGGACTCCATAGGGACCCCATAGAGACCCATAGAGACCCATAGGGACCCTATAGGGACACATAGAGACCCATAGGGACACATAGAGACCCATAGAGACACATAGAGACCCATAGAGACACATAGAGACCCATAGAGACCCATAGGGACCCCATAGGGACACATAGAGACCCACAGACCCTATAGAGACCCCATAGAGACCCCATAGAGTCCCATTCTGCCCCATAGGGACCCCATAGGACTCACAGACCCCATAGTGACCCATAGAGATCCCATAGAGCCCCATTCTGCCCCATAGGGACCCCACAGACCCCATAGAGACTGATTGCGACCCATTGCGCCCCATAGAGACCCCATAGAGCCCCATAGAGACCCATAGAGACCCCATAGTGATCCATAGGGACCCATAGAGACCCATGGAGCCCCATAGAGCCCCATAGCGACCCATAGAGACCCATAGCAACCCATAGGGACCCATAGAGACCCCATAGAGTCCCATTCTGCCCCATAGGGACCCCATAGGACCCACAGATCCCATAGAGACCCCATAGAAACTCATAGAGACCCATAGAGTCCCACAGACCCCATAGTGACCCCATAGAGATCCCATAGAGCTCCATTCTGCCACATAGAGACCCCATAGGCCCCACAGACCCCATAGAGACCCCATAGGGACCCATAAAGACCCCATAGGAACCCATAGAGACCCATAGAAAACCCATAGGGGCCCATAGAGACCCATAGAGACCCCATAGGAACACATAGAGACCCACAGACCCTATAGAGACACCATAGAGACCCATAGAGACCCATAGAGACCCCACAGGGACTCATAGAGCCCCATAGAGACCCCACAGAGACCCAGAGCCCCATAGAGACCCCATAGGGACCCATATGGACCCCATAGAGACCCATAGAAACCCCATAGTGCCCCACAGAGACCCCATAGAGACCCATAGAGCCCCACAGCGCCCCATAGAGACCCATAGGGACCCATAGAGACACGTCAACCAATCAGCGAGGCTCCATCTTTAATGAGATGTTAATTTATGCGACATCGATCCACCAATCAACATGGCTCCGCCCTTAATGAGATGCTAATGAGTCCTCCAATGCTAATGAGGCAGCTGTCAATCAAGGCGGTGGGGTCATTAATGGCTGTTAATAAGGGCTCTGCGAAGTGTCAATCAAACCGGGCTGTCAATCAAAACGAGCTGTCAATCAAACCGAGCTGTCAATATGATTGGGCTGTCAATCAAACGGGCTTGTCAATCAGATTGGGATGTCAATGGGGCTGTCAATCAAAATGGGGCTGTCAATCAAACCGGGATGTCAATCAAAATGGGGCTGTCAATCAAACTGGGATGTCAATCAATCTGGGATGTCAATCATATGTGTCTGTCAATCAAACGGACCAAGCAGATGGGGCTGTCAATCAAATGGGGCTGTCAATCAAATGGGGCTGTCAATCATAAAAGGCTGTCAATCATTAATGGCTGTCAATCAAATGTGGCTGTCAATCAAACGGGGCAATCAATCAAATGGGGCTGTCAATCAAACGGGTCTGTCAATCAAATGTGGCTGTCAATCATAAGTGGCTGTCAATCAAATGGAGCTGTCAATCATAAATGGCTGTCAATCAAATGTGGCTGTCAATCATAAATGGCTGTCAATCAAATTTGGCTGTCAATCATAAATGGCTGTCAATCAAACAGAGCTGTCAATCAAATGGAGCTGTCAATCATAAATGACTGTCAATCAAACAGGGCTGTCAATCAAACAGGCTGTCAATCAAATGGAACAGTCAATCATAAATGGCTGTCAATCAAGCGGGGCTGTCAATCAAATGTGGCTGTCAGTCATAAATGGCTGTCAATCAAATGTGGCTGTCAGTCATAAATGGCTGTCAATCAAACGGGGCTGTCAATCAAATGGAGCTGTCAATCATAAATGGCTGTCAATCAAACGGGGCTGTCAATCAAACAGGACTGTCAATCAAACGGGGCTGTCAATCATAAATGGCTGTCAATCAAACGGGGCTGTCAATCATACAAGGCTCTCAATCAATCACAGGGGGCTGTCAATCAAACGGGGTTGTCAATCAATCACAAGGGGCTGCTGATGAGATGAAGCTGTCAATCAATCAGAGCTGTCAATCAATCCGAGCTGTCAATCAATCCGAGCTGTCAGTCAGACGAGGGTTGACTTGTGAGTGAAGCTGTCAATCAAAGAGCGCTGTCAATCAACCACCAACAGCCGGACCCAGCTGTCAATCAAGGAGAGCTGGCAATAACTGAGGCTGTCAATCAAACACAGCTGTCCATCAGAGTCGTCCATCAGAGCTGTCAATCACAGCTGTCAATCAATCCCAGCTGTCCATCAATCTCAGCTGTCAATCAATCAGAGCTGTCCGTCATAGCCGTCCATCAGAGCTGTCCATCAATCCCAGCTGTCAATCAGAGCTGTCCATCAATCCCAGCTGTCCATCAATCCCAGCTGTCAATCAATCAGAGCTGTCCATCATAGTCCATCACAGCTGCCAATCAAGCCCAGCTGTCAATCAGAGCTGTCCATCATAGCTGTCCATCAATCCCAGCTGTCCATCAATCAGAGCTGTATATCTTAGCTGTCAATCAATCCGAGTTGTCCATCAATCCCAGCTGTCCATCAATCCCAGCCGCCAATCAATCCCAGCTGTCCATCTCAGCTGTCAATCAATCCCATCCATCCATCAATCCCAGCCATCCATCAATCCCATCTGTCAATCAATCCCATCCGTCCATCAATCCCAGCTGTCAATCAATCCCAGCCGTCCATCAATCCCAGCTGTCAATCAATCCCAGCTGTCAATGAATCCCATCCGTCCATCAATCCCAGCTGTCAATCAATCCCAGCCGTCAATCAACCCCAGCTCTCCATCAATCCCAGCTGTCAATCAATCCCAGCTGTCCATCAATCCCATCCGTCCATCAATCCCAACTGTCCATCAATCAGAGCTGTCCATCAATCATAGCTGTCCATCCCAGCTGTCAATCAATCTGAGCTGTCCATCAATCCCATCCGTCCATCAATCCAACTGTCAATCAATTCCAGCTGTCAATCAATCCCAGCCGTCAATCAATCCCAGCCATCCATCAATCCTGGCCGTCAATCAATCCGAGCCGTCAATCAATCTGTCCATCATAGTCCATCCCAGCTGTCAATCAATCCCAGCTGTCCATCATAGTCCATCCCAGCTGTCCATCAATCAATCCCAGCTGTCCATCAATCAATCCCATCCGTCAATCAATCCCATCTGTCAATCAATCCCATCTGTCAATCAATCCCAGCTGTCACTCAACCCGTCCATCCCTCATCCCCCTCCCATTTCATGGGTGTCCCTTTATGGCCCGGACCCCCCTGGCTCCATGGGGCCGGTTTTGCTTGTGGGGCAGCTGCAGTTTCTCCCCCTTCATGTGGCTCCAACGGCGCCGCTGGGAACCGCGCTCACGTTCGATCAGCGCCTCCGACACCGGCAGCGACACCACCTGGGGGGCAGCCCCATAGGGACACATTGAGACACATAGAGACCCATAGGGACCCCATAGAGACCCATAGAGACCCCATAGGGACACATTGAGACACATAGGGACCATAGGGACACATTGGGACCCATAGGGACCCATAGGGACACATAGGGACCCATAGGGACCTATAGAGACCCCATTGGCACCTATAGGGACCCATAGGGACACACAGAGACCCATAGAGACCCATAGCGACCCATAGGGACCCATAGCGACCCATAGAGAACCATAGGGACACATGGGGACCCATAGGGACACATTGGGACCCATAGGGACACATTGGGACCCATAGCGACCCATAGAGACCCATAGAGACCCATAGGGACACACTGAGACCCAGAGAGACCCATAGGGACCCATAGGAACCTATAGAGACCCATAGTGCCCCATAGAGACCCCATAAAGACCCCATAGAGCCCCATAGCGCCCCATAGAGACCCATAGAGCCCCATAGTACTGCATAGAGACCCATAGAGCCAGATAGAGACCCATAGAGACCCATAGGGACACATTGAGACCCATAGGGACCCATAGGGACACATTGGGACCCATAGGGAACAATAGAGACCCATAGCGACCCATAGGGACACATAGAGACCCCATAAAGACACATTGAGACCCATAGGGACCCATAGGGACACATTGAGACCCATAGGGACACATGGGGACCCATAGGGACACATTGGGACACATTGAGACCCATAGAGACACACTGAGACCCATAGCAACCCATAGAGACACATAGGGACACATTGAGACCCATAGAGACCAATAGCGACCCATAGGGACCCATAGGGACCCATAGAGACCCATAGAGACCCAGCGCGTCCGACACCGGCAGCGACACCACCTGGGGTGGGGACCCATAGGGACACATTGAGACCAATAGGGACCATAGGGACACATTGGGACCCATAGGGACCCATAGGAACCTCTAGAGACCCCATTGGGACCCATAGGGACACATAGAGACCCATAGGAACCTCTAGAGACCCCAGTGGGACCCATAGGGACACATAGAGACCCATAGGGACCCATAGGGACACATAGAGACCCATAGGGACACATAGGGACACATTGGGACCCATAGAGACCAATAGCGACCCATAGGGACACATAGAGACACATAGGGACACATAGAGACACATTAGGACCCATAGAGACACATTGGGACCCATAGGGACACATAGAGACCCATAGGGACACATGGGGACACATTGGGACCAATAGGGACCATAGGGACCCCATAGGGACACATTGAGACCCCATAGGGACCATAGGGACCCCATAGGGACACATTGAGACCCCATAGGGACCATAGGGACCCCATAGGGACACATTGAGACACACAGAGACCCATAGGGACCCATAGGAACCTATAGAGACCCCATAGGGACACATAGGGACCCATAGGGACACATGGGGACACATTGAGACGCATAGAGTTACACTGGGACCCATAGAGACCCATAGGGACCCATAGGGACACATAGGGACACATTGGGACCAATAGGGACCCATAGGGACACATAGAGACACATAGGAACGCATTGGGACCCCATAGAGACCCATAGAGACCCATAGAGACCCCATAGGACCCATAGGGACCCATAGGGACCTATTGTGCCCCATAGAGACCCATAGAGACCCAGCGCCTCCGACACCAGCAGCGACACCACCTGGGGGGCAGCCCCATAGGGACCCATAGGGACACATGGGGACCCATAGGGACACATTGGGACCCATAGAGACCCCATAGAGACCCATAGAGCCCCATAGAGCCCCATAGAGACCCCATAGAGACCCCATAGAGCCCCATAGCGACCCATAGAGACCCATAAAGCCCCATAGAGACCCACAGTGACCCATAGAGCCCCATAGAGACCCCATAGAGCCCCGTAGAGACCCTGTATAGCCCCATAGATACCCTATAGAGCCCCATAGAGACCCCATAGAGCCCCATAGAGGCCCATATCACCTCATAGAGCCCCATAGAGACCCCATAGAGCCCCATAGAGCCCTATAGAGCCCCATAGAGACCCCATAGAGACCCATAGAGACCCATAGAGACCCATAGAGACCCCATAGAGACCCATATCACCCCATATCACCCCATAGCAGCCCCGGGGGGGGGACGCTGCGCAGCAGCTCCATGGTCTCAAACATCCCCATAGAGCCCCATAGAGCCCCATAGAGACCCCATAGTGACCCATAGAGCCCCATAGAGCCCCATAGAGACCCCATAGAGCCCCATAGAGACCCATAGAGACCCATAGAGACCCCATAGTGCCCCATAGAGCCCCATATCCGCCCCATAGAGACCCCATAGAGACCCCATAGAGACCCATAGAGACCCATAGAGACCCATAGAGCCTCATAGATACCCTATAGAGCCCCATAGAGCCCCATAGACCTCCATAGAGACCCCTAGAGCCCCATAGAGCCCCATAGAGCCCCATAGAGACCCCATAGAGCCCCATAGTGCCCTATAGAGACCCCATAGAGCCCCATAGAGCCCCATAGAGACCCCATAGAGCCCCATAGTGCCCTATAGAGACCCCATAGAGACCCCATAGAGCCCCATAATGACCCAATAGCACCCCATAGAGCCCCATAATGACCCCATAGAGCCTCATAATAACCCCATAGAGCCCCATAGTGACCCATAGAGCCCCATAGCACCCCATAAAGCCCCATAGAGACCCCATAAAGCCCCATAGAGACCCATAGAGACCCCATAGAGCCCCATAGAGACCCCATAGACGCCCATAATGACCCCATAGAGCCCCATAGAGCTCCATAGAGCCCCATAGAGTCCCCATAGAGCCCCATAGAGCTCCATAGAGCCCCATAGAGCCCCCATAGAGACCCATAGAGACCCATAGAGGCCCATTATGACCCCATATCACCCCATAGAGCCCCATAGAGACCCCATAGAGCCCCATAGAGGCCCATATCACCCCATATCACCCCATAGCACCCCATAGAGCCCCCTAGAGCCCCATAGAGCCCCATAGAGCCCCATAGAGACCCCATAGAGCCCCATAGAGCCCCATAGAGACCCCATAGAGACCCCATATCACCCCATAACGCCCCATAGAGCCCCATGATGACCCAATAGCACCCCATAGAGCCCTATAGAGCCCCATAGAGACCCATAGAGCCCCATAGAGACCCCATAGAGACCCATAGAGCCCCATAGAGACCCCATAGAGCCCCATAATGACCCAATAGCACCCCATAGAGCCCCATAATACCCCATATCACCCCATATCACCCCATATCACCCCATAGCGCCCCCACCTGTTGCACCAGCACATCCTCGTGCAGCCCCGGGGGGGGGACGCTGCGCAGCAGCTCCATGGTCTCAAACATCCCCATAGAGCCCCATAGTGACCCCATAGAGCCCCATAATAACCCAATAGCACCCCATAGAGCCCCATAATGACCCCATAGAGCCCCATAGTGACCCATAGAGACCCCATAGATCCCGATAGTGACCCAAAGAGCCCCATCGAGCCCCATAATGACCCCATAGAGCCCCATAATGACCCCATAGAGCTCCATAGAGCCCCATAGAGGCCCATAGGGACCCCATAGAGACCCCATAGAGCCCCATAGAGCCCCATAGCTCCTGATAGTGACCCAAAGAACCCCATAGAGCCCCATAGAGACCCCTTAGAGACCCCATAGAGACCCCATAGTGACCCCATATCACCCCATAGTGCCCCATAGAGACCCCATAGAGCCCCATAGAGCCTCATAGAGGCCCATAATGACCCCATAGAGCCTCATAATGACCCCATAGAGCCCCATACTGCCCCATAGAGGCCCATTATGACCCCATAGAGCCCTATAGAGCCCTATAGAGGCCCATATCACCCCATAGAGCCCTATAGAGTCCCATATCACCCCATAGAGCCCCCACCTGTTGCACCAGCACATCCTCATGCAGCCCCGGGGGGGGGACGCTGCGCAGCAGCTCCATGGTCTCAAACATCCCCATAGAGCCCCATAGAGCCCCATAGAGACCCCATAGTGCCCCATAGAGCCCCATAGAGACCCCATAGAGCCCCATAGAGCCCCATAGTGACCCCATAGAGCCCCATAGAGACCCCATAGAGACCCATAGAGCCCCATAGAGCCCAATAGTGACCCATAGAGACCCCATAGAGACCCATAGAGCCCCCATAGAGACCCATAGAGCCCCATAGAGCCCCATAGAGACCCCATATCACCCCATAGTGCCCCATAGAGACCCCATAGAGCCCCATAGAGCCTCATAGAGGCCCATAATGACCCCATAGAGCCTCATAATGACCCCATAGAGCCCCATACTGCCCCATAGAGGCCCATTATGACCCCATAGAGCCCTATAGAGCCCTATAGAGGCCCATATCACCCCATAGAGCCCTATAGAGTCCCATATCACCCCATAGAGCCCCCACCTGTTGCACCAGCACATCCTCATGCAGCCCCGGGGGGGGGACGCTGCGCAGCAGCTCCATGGTCTCAAACATCCCCTGGGCGTTACGGAGCTTTTCGGGTGACCCCAAAGCCAGACGGAGCAGCACCAGCCCCACACGGAACATCACCTTCACCCCTGAGCCCATAGGGAACAATAGGGACGTTATGGGGCGGCCCCATAGGGACAGCCGGGTCATGGAATGGGGGGAATAGGGACACATAGAGACACATAGCGACCCATAGAGCCACACAGAGACCCCATAGAGACCCATAGCAACCCATAGAGACCCATAGAGCCCCATAGAGCCCCATAGAGACCCATAGTGACCCCATAGTGACCCATAAAGACCCATAAAGACCCCATAGAGACCCATAGAGACCCATAGAGACCCCATAGAGACCCATAGAGCCCCATAGAGACCCATAGACACCCCATAGGGACCCATAGAGACCCCATAGAGACCCATAGAGACCCCATAGAGACCCCATAGCAACCTACAGGGCCCCATAGAGCCCCATAAAGACCCATAGAATCCATAGGGCCCCATAGAGACCCCATAGAGCCCCATAGAGACCCCATAGCAACCCATAGCAACCCATAGAGACCCATAGAGACCCATAGAGACCCCATAGCAACCCACCTTCACCCCTGCCCCATAGGGAACAATAGGGACGTTATGGGGCGGCCCCATAGGGACAGCAGGGTCATGGAATGGGGGGAATAGGGACACATAGAGACACATAGAGACCCATAGAGACCCATAGAGCACCATAGAGCACCATAGAGACCCCATAGAGCCCCATAGAGACCCCATAGGGACCCATAGAGACCCCATAGAGACCCATAGCAACCCATAGAGCCCCATAGAGACCCCATAGCGACCCACAAGGCCCCATAGTGACCCCACAGAGACTCATAGAGACCCATAGAGACCCATAGGGCCACACAGAGACCCCATAGAGACCCATAGCAACCCATAGAGCCCCATAGAGCCCCATAGAGACCCCATAGAGCCCTATAGAGCCCTATAGACACCCCATAGAGCCCCATAAAACCCATAGAACCCCATAGAGACCCCATAGCATCCCATAGAGACCCCATAGAGACACATAGTAACCCATAGAGCCCCATAGAGCCCCCTTAGAGCCCCATAGAGACCCATAGAGACCCCATAGGGACCCATAGAGACCCCATATCCCCCCATAGAGCCCCATAGAGACCCCATAGAGACCCATAGAGACCCATAGGGACCCATAGGGCCCCATAGCGTTACCTTCACAGAAGAACATGTCCCAGACCCTGAGCACTGCAGCCCATGGCAACCCATAGAGCCCCATAGAGACCCATAGAGACCCGTATCACCCCATAGTGCCCCATAGCAACCCATAGAGACCCATAGAGACCCCATAGAGACCCCATAGAGACCCCATAGAGACTCCATAGAGACTCCATAGAGACCCCATAGAGATCCATAAAGGCCCATAGGGCCCCATAGCGACCCATAGAGACTGAATAGCAACCCATAGAGCCCCATAGCGACCCATAGGGCCCCATAGAGCCCCAAAGAGCCCCATAGAGCCCCATAGAGACCCATAGAGACCCCATAGAGACCCATAGAGACCTATAGGGACCCCATAGAGCCCCATAGAGACACATAGAGACCCCATAGAGACCCATGGAGACCCATAGGGACCCATAGGGCCCCATAGCGTTACCTTCACAGAAGAACATGTCCCAGACCCTGAGCACTGCAGCCCATGGCAACCCATAGAGCCCCATAGAGACCCATAGAGACCCGTATCACCCCATAGTGCCCCATAGCAACCCATAGAGACCCATAGAGACCCCATAGAGACCCCATAGAGACTCCATAGAGACTCCATAGAGACCCCATAGAGATCCATAAAGGCCCATAGGGCCCCATAGCGACCCATAGAGACTGAATAGCAACCCATAGAGCCCCATAGCGACCCATAGGGCCCCATAGAGCCCCAAAGAGCCCCATAGAGCCCCATAGAGACCCCATAGAGACCCCATAGAGACCCATAGAGACCCCATAGAGACCACATAGAGACCCCATAAAGACCCATAGAGACCCCATAGAGACCCCATAGAGACCCATAGAGACCCCATAGCAACCTACAGGGCCCCATAGAGCCCCATAAAGACCCATAGAATCCATAGGGCCCCATAGAGACCCCATAGAGCTCCATAGAGACCCCATAGAGCCCCATAGAGACCCCATAGAGACCCATAGCAACCCATAGAGCCCCATAGAGCCCCATAGAGACCCCATAGAGCCCCATAGAGACCCCATAGAGACCCATAGAGCCCCATAGAGACCCCATAGAGCCCCATAGAGACCCATAGAGACCCCATAGAGACCCATAGAGACCCATAGGGCCCCATAGTGTTACCTTCACAGAAGAACATGTCCCAGACCCTGAGCACTGCAGCCCAGGGCATCGCATAGAGACCCATAGAGACCCACAGCAACCAATAGAGCCCCATAGAGACCCCATAGAGACCCATAGCAACCCATAGAGACCCCATAGGGCCCATAGAGACCTATAGATCCCCATAGAGCCCCATAGAGACCCCATATCACCCCATAGAGCCCCATAGAGACCCTATAGAGACCCCATATGACCCCATAGATCCCCATATCACCCCATAGAGACCCATAGAGACCCCATATCACCCCATAGGGCCCCATAGAGACCCCATATCACCCTATATCACCCCATAGGGCCCCATAGAGACCCCATATCACCCCATAGAGACCCATAGAAATACCATAGGGCCCCATAGATCCCCCATATCACCCCATATCACCCCATAGAGACACTATAGAGACCCCATATGCCCCCATAGGGCCCCATAGTGACCCCATATCACCCCATATCACCCCATAGGGCCCCATAGCGTTACCTTCACAGAAGAACATGTCCCACACACGCAGCACTGCAGCCCAGGGCAACCCATAGAGACCCATAGAGCCCCATAGAGACCCCGTATCACCCCATAGTGCCCCATAGCAAGCCATAGAGACCAATAGATCCCCATAGAGACCCATAGAGACCCATAGAGCCCCATAGCCACCCACAGAGCCTCATAGAGCCCTCATAGAGTCCAATAGAGACCCCATAGAGCCCCATAGAGCCCCATAGAGACCCCATAGAGACCCCATAGAGCCCCATAGAGACCAATAGATCCCCATAGAACCCCATAGAGACCCATACAGACCCCATATCACCCCATAGAGACCCCATAGAGACCCATAGAGACCCCATAGAGACCCATATCACCCCATCTGACCCCATATTACCCATAGTGTTACCTTCACAGAAGAACATGTCCCATACACGTAGCACTGCAGCCCAGGGCAGCGTCCGTGCGAAGATGCACATGAACCACTCGGTGAGATACAGCACCGGGTCCACGCCGTGACACACCAGGTGCCGGTGGGCGACGGGGGACACGCGGCGTAACAGGGAGACAAAGACCGCAGCGTCCAGCTGCACCGCATCCTGGGACACATAGCGACACATTGAGACCCCATTGGGATACATAGAGACCCCATTGGGACCCATACAGCCCCATACAGACACATAGGGACCCATAGAGACGCATAGGGACCCATAGGGACACATAGAGACCCATAGAGACATCATTGGGATACATAGAGACCCATAAGGACACATAGGGAGCCATAGGGACACATACGGAGCCATAGAGATACATAGGGATACATAGAGACCCATAGAGACCCCATTGGGACCCATAGGGACACATAGGGAGCCATAGGGAGCCATAGAGATACATAGAGACCCATAGGGACACATAGGGACACATAGAGACCCCATTGGGACCCATAGAGACCCATAGGGATACATAGGGAGCCATAGGGACCCATAGAGACACATAGAGATACATAGGGACACATAGAGACCCATAGACATACATAGAGAGCCATAGGGACCCATAGGGATACATAGGGACCCATAGAGACCCATAGGGACCCATAGGGATACATAGAGACACATAGGGACACATAGGGACACATAGGGACACATAGAGACCCATAGGGACACATAGAGACCCATAGGGACCCATAGGGAGCCATAGAGACCCATAGGGACCCATAGGGACACATAGAGATACATAGAGAGTCATATGGAGCCATAGAGACCCATAGAGATCCATAGGGACCCATAGAGATACATAGAGAGTCATATGGAGCCATAGAGAGCCATAGGGACCCATAGGGATACATAGGGCCCCATAGAGACCCATAGGGACACATAGAGACCCATAGGGACATATAGGGACCCATTGAGACCCTTAGAGACATATAGGGACCCAAAGAGACACATAGGGAGCCATAGGGATACATAGGGACACATAGGGACATATAGGGACCCCATTGGGACCCATAGGGACCCATAGGAACACATAGGGACACATAGGGACCCCATTGGGACCCATAGAGAGTCATATGGAACCATAGAGAGCCATAGGGACACATAGGGACCCATAGGGACACATAGGGAGCCATAGAGATACATAGAGACACATAGAGAGTCATATGGAGCCATAGGGATACATAGGGACCCATAGAGACCCATAGGGACCCATAGGGATACATAGAGACCCATAGAGACACATAGAGACCCATAGGGACCCATAGAGACCCATAGGGACCCATAGAGACCCATAGAGACCCCATTGGACCCATAGCAACGGGGGACACGCGGTGTAACAGGGAGCCAAAGACCGCAGCGTCCAGCTGCACCGCATCCTGGGACACATAGGGATACATAGGGACACATAGGGACACCATTGGGATACATAGGGACCCATAGAGACCCATAGGGATACATAGGGAGGCATAGAGACCCATAGGGACCCATAGAAACCCCATTGGGACCCATACAGCCCCATAGAGACACATAGGAACCCATAGAGACACATAGGGACACATAGGGACCCCATTGGGACCCATAGGGACACATAGGGACCCACAAGGACCCATAGAGACCCATAGGGACCCATAGGGACCCATAGAGACCCCATATCCCACAATATCCCCCCCATATAGCCCCATATCCCCTCATATCCCCCCATATAGCCCCATATACCCCCATATCCGCCCCCTATAGCCCCATATCCCCCAATATTCCCCAATATCCCCCCCTATAGCCCCATATCCCCCCCATATAGCCACATATACCCCTCATATAGCCCCATATCCCCCCATATCCCCCCCATATAACCCCATATCCCCCCCTATAGCCCCATATCCCCCCTATATAGCCCCATATAACTCCATATTCCCCCATATCCCCCTCATATAACCCCATATCCCCCCGTATAGCCCCATATCCCCCCATCTAACCCCATATTCCCCCATATCCCCCCTATATAGCCCCATATAACCCCATATAACCCCATATCCCCCCATATAACCCCATATAACCCCATATCCCCCCATATAACCCCATATAACCCCACATAACCCCCTATAACCCCATATCCCCCCATATAACCCCATATCCCCCTATATTCCCCCCTATAACCCTATAACGCCCCATAGCCGCCCCATATCCCCCTATTGACACCCATATCGCCCCATATCCCCCCATATAACCCCATATCCCCCCTATGTAACCCCATATCCCCCCATATCCCCCCCATATAACCAAATATAACCCCATATCCCCCCATATAACCCCTATATAGCCCTATATCCCCCCATCCCCCCCCTATACCCCCTATACCCCCCCATCTCACCAGCCCAGGGCTGTAATACCCCGGCAGGTACCGGTCACAGATCTGCACCAAACACCAAAACGCCGCCTGTGGGGAGAAGGGGGGTCAGCCCCATAATGACCCTATAGCGCCCCATAGCGCCCCATAGCGCCCCATAGAGCCCCATAGCGCCCCATAGAGCCACATAGAGACCCCATAGAGCCACATAGAGCCACATAGAGCCACATAGAGACCCCATAGAGACCCATAGAGCCCCACAGAGCCCCATAGAGACCCCATAGAGCCTTATAGAGACCCCATAGAGCCCCACATCTCCCCATAGAGCCCCATAGAGACTCCATATAACCCCATAGAGCCCCATAGAGACCCCATAGAGCCCCATAGAGACTCCATAGAGACCCCATAGAGCCACATAGAGACCCCATAGAGCCCCATAGAGACTCCATAGAACCCCATAGAGCCCCATAGAGACCCCATAGAGACCCATAGAGCTCCATAGAGTCCCCATAGAGCCCCATAGAGCCCCATAGAGACCCATAGAGACCCATAGAGGCCCTATAGAGCCCTACATCTCCCCATAGAGCCCTATAGAGACCCCATAGAGCCCCATAGAGACCAATAGAGCCCCCATAGAGACCCATATCTCCCCATAGAGACCCATAGAGCCCCATAGAGACCAATAGAGACCCCATAGAGACCCCATAGAGACCCCATAGAGACCATAGAGCCCCATAGAGACCCATAGAGACCCCATAGAGACCCATACCTCCCCATAGAGCCCCATAGAGCCCCATAGAGACCAACAGAGACCCCATAGAGACCCATAGAGACCCCATAGAGCTCCATAGAGACCCATATATCCCCATAGAGCCCCATAGAGCCCAATAGAGACCCCATAGAGACTAATAGAGACCCCATAGAGACCCATAGAGCCCCATAAGACCCCACATCTCCCCATAGAGACCCCATAGAGCCCCATAGAGCTCCATAGAGACCCCATAGAGCCCCATAGAGAGCCATAGATCCCCATAGAGACCCCATATCTCCCCATAGAGACCAATAGAGACCCCATAGAGCCCCATAGAGCCCCATAGAGACTCCATAGAGACCCATAGAGCCCCATAAGCCCCCATATCTCCCCATAGAGACCCCATAGAGCCCAATAGAGACCCCATATCACCCCATATCCCCCCATATCCCCCCATACCTCGGCAGGCATGTGCATGAGCAGCACGGCGGCCACGGGTGCCTGGGCCTGGCAATAGCCCTCGTGGGGCCGCAGCACCGTGTAGGCCTTCAGCACCCGGTACAGGTCCTGCTGCCTGTATGGAGGGACACACGGCAAGGGGGTGACCCATAGAGACACATAGAGACCCCATAGAGACCCATAGGGACACATAGAGACCCATAGGGACCCATAGGGACCCATAGGGACCCATAGAGACCCATAGAGACTCATAGAGACTCATAGAGATCCATAGGGACCCATAGAGATCCATAGAGACCCCATAAGGACCCATAGAGATCCATAGAGACCCCATAGAGATCCCATAGAGGCCTGTAGAGACCATAGAGACCCCATAGAGCCCCATAGAGCCCCATAAGGACCCATAAATACCCATAGAGCCCCATAGAGCCCCATAGGACCCATAGAGACGCATAGAGCCCCATAGAGACCCATAGAGCCCCATAGAGACCCATAGAGCCCCATAGACACCCATTGAGCCCCATAGAGACCCATAGAGACCCATAGGGACCCATAGAGACCCCATAGAGCCCCATAGAGCCCCATAGAGACCCATAGATCCCCATAGAGACCCATAGGACCCCATAGAGACCCATAGAGCCCCATAGAGCCACATAGAGACCCATAGAGACCCATAGAGCCCCCATAGAGACCCATAGAGACCCCATAAGGACCCATAGAGACCCATAGAGACCCCATAAGGACCCATAGAGACCCATTGGGACCCATAGAGACCCATAGAGACCCCATAGAGACCGCATAGAGCCCCATAGAGACCGCATAGAGCCCCATAGAGACCCCATAGAGCCCCATAGAGCCCCATAGAGACCCATAGATCCCCATAGAGACCCATAGGACCCCATAGAGACCCATAGAGCCCCATAGAGCCCCATAGACCCCCATAGAGCCCCATATAGCCCCATAGAGACCCCATAGAGCACCATAGAGACCCATAGAGCCCCATAGAGCCCCATAGAGCCCCATAGAGACCCCATAGAGCCCCATAGAGACCCCATAGAGCCCCATAGAACCCCATGTTGTGTCCTTACCCGTGCCCCCCCCGTGCCACGAACATCTCATGGAACGGGAACTGTCGGTGCAAATCCTTCTCTATGGCGTCCAACCAGCGAGAGTCACCGGGCTGACGCTCCAGGTCCTATGGGGCAGAGCCATAGGGAGACATGGGGACACATAGGGACACATAGGGACACATAGGGACCCATAGAGACTCATAGAGACCCATACGGATACATAGTGACCCATAGGGACATATAGGGACCCCATAGAGACCCATAGAAACCCATAGAAATCCATAGAGACCCATAGAGACACATAGGGACACATAGAGACACATAGGGACACATAGAGACACATAGGGACACATAGAGACCCCATAGAGACCCATAGGGACACATTGGGATCCATAGAGACACATAGGGACACACAGGGACACATAGGGACATATGGAGACACATAGGGACCCATAGAGACCCATAGGGACACACAGGGACACATAGAGACATATGGAGACACATAGGGACCCATAGAGACCCATAGGGACACATAGGGACACATAGGGACACATAGAGACACATAGGGACACATAGAGACACATAGGGACACATTGGGACACATAGGGACACATAGGGACACATAGAGACACATAGGGACACATAGGGACCCATTGGGATCCATAGAGACCCATAGAGACCCCATAGGGACACATAGGGACACATAGAGACACATAGCGACCCATAGGGTCACATAGGGACCCATAGAGACCCCATAGGGACACATACAGACCCCATAGAGACCCATAGAGATACATAGGGACACACAGGGACCATAGGGACCCACAGAGACCCATAGAGACCCATTGGAACCCATAGAGAAGCAGAGAGACCCATAGAAACCCATAGAGACCCATAGGGGCACATAGGGACCCCATAGAGACCCATAAGAGAGCCATAGGGACCTATAGAGACCCATAGGGGCACATAGGGACCCCATAGAGACCCAGAGACCCCATAGAGACCCATAGAGACCCCATAGAGACTCTATAAAGACCCCATAGAGAGCCATAGACACCCCACAGAGACCCCATAGAGACCCATAGAGCCTCATGGAAACACATAGAGACCCACAGAGACCCATAGAGACCCCATAGAGACCCCTAGAGACCCCATAGAGACCCATAGAGACCCATAGAGACCCCATAGAGACCCATAGAGACACATAGAGACCCATAGGGACCCATAGACACGACATAGAGACCCATAGGGACCCATAGAGAGAGACCCATAGAGACCCATAGAGACCTATAGAGACCCCCCTATTACCCCCTTATTACCCTTATTACCCCTATTACCCCTATTATCCCCTATTACCCCAATTACCCCCTATTACCCCTATTGCCCTTATTACCCCCTTACTGCCCCTTATTACCCCCTTATTACCCTTCATTACCCATATTACCCCTATTACCCCCCTATTACTCCCCTATTACCCTCCTATTACCCCTATTACCCCCCATTCCCCCCTCTTACCCCTATTACCCCCCTATTACCCCATTATTACCGCATTATTACCCCCTATTACCCCCTATTACCCCCTTATTGCCCCTTATTACCCCTTATTACCCCTATTACCCCCTTATTACCCCCTATTACCCCCTATTACCCCTATTACCCCTTATAACCCCTATTACCCCCCTATTACCCCTTATTACCCCTTATTACCCCCTATTACCCCCTTATTACCCCCTATTACCCCCTTATTACCCCCATTACCCCCTTATTACCCCACCTGGAACAGCCCCGGGTGCTGCAGCTGCAGTTGGTGACTGGCCGACAGGAGCTGCCAGGCCCGGGCACGGAGCGACGACGGGATCCCCTTCCTGCAGCGCAGCTTCACCTGCCCCATAGGGACACATTGGGACCCATAGCGACCCATAGGGACACATAGGGACCCATAGAGATCCATAGGGACCCATAGGGACACATAGGGACACATAGGGACACATAGGGACACATAGCGACACATAGGGACACATAGGGACACATTGGGACCCATAGGGACCCATGGAGAACCATAGAGACACATAGGGACACATTGGGACCCATAGGGACCCATAGGGACCCATAGAGATCCATAGGGACCCATAGGGACACATAGGGACACATTGGGACACATTGGGACCCATAGGGACCCATAGGGACCCATAGAGATCCATAGGGACCCATAGGGACACATAGGGACACATTGGGACACATAGGGACCCATAGAGACACATAGGGACCCATAGGGACCCATAGGGACACATAGGGACACATAGGGACCCATAGCGACCCATTGGGACCCATAGCACCCCATAGAGACACATAGGGACACATAGGGACACATAGAGCCCCATAGGGACACATAGGGACACATAGGGACACATAGGGACACATTGGGACACATAGGGACCCATAGGGACCCATAGAGACACATAGAGACACATAGAGACACATAGAGACCCATAGAGACCCATAGGGACACATAGAGACCCATAGGGACCCATAGGGACCCATAGGGACACATAGAGACCCATAGAGACCCATAGAGACCCATAGGGACACATAGAGACCCATAGCGACCCATAGCGCCCCATAGTAACCCATAGCGCCCCATAGCGACCCACAGTGACCCACAGCGACCCATAGAGACCCATAGAGACCCATAGATGGGAACACAGGGCAACGCTATGGAGCAGGAGGGAACGCTATGGGGCAGGAGAGCTTCCTATGGGCCGCTATGGGGCAGGAGGAGGCCACTATGGGGCAGCAGGAGGCCGCTATGGGGCACTATGGGGCAGGAGGAGGCCGCCATAGGGCAGGAGAAGGACTCTATAGGGCAGTAGAGCTCGCTATGGGGCAGGAGAGCTTCCTATGGGCCGCTATGGGGCAGGAGGAGGCCGCTATGGGGCAGCAGGAGGCCGCTATGGGGCACTATGGGGCAGGAGGAGGCCGCTATGGGGCAGGAAGAGGCCGCTATGGGGCAGTAGAGCTCGCTATGGGGCGCAGACCCACCTTCTGGTATCTCTTGCTCAGCCATTTGTCCCAATGGGAAAACATCTCCAGCCACTTCAGTTCCCTCTGACGAGCCACTTCCACGGGCACCGAGCTCTCCCTATAGGGGGGGGGTCAGCCCCATAAGTGAGGGGTCAGCCCCATAAGTGAGGGGTCAGCCCCATAAGTGTGGGGGGCAGCCCCATATCAACTCCCCTCCCCCCCCCCAACCCTGCCCCATGGATTGAGGGATCCCTATGGGGCTCTATGGGGCAGCTATGGGGTGTAATAGGGCTCAATGGGGCTCAGTGGGGCTCTATGGGGCAGCTATAGGGTGTAATAGGGCTCTATGGGGCAGCTATGGGGTGTAATGGGGCTCTATGGGGCTCTATGGAGCTCTATGGGGCAGCTATGGGGTGTAATGGGGCTCTATGGGGCAGCTATGGGACATAATGGGGCTCTATGGGGCTCTATGGGGCAGCTATGGGGTGTAATAGGGCTCTATGGGGCAGCTATGGGGTGTCATGGGGCACTATGGGGCAGCTATGGGGCAGCTATAGGGCAGTGGGGCTCTATGGGGCAGCTATGGGGCTCTATGAAGCTCCATGGGGTAGTTATGGGGCATAACGGGGCTCTATGGGGCGTAACGGGGCTCTATGGGGTAGCTATGGGGCATCATAGGGATCAATGGGGCTCTATGAGGCAGCTATGGGGCTCTACGGGGCAGCTATGGGCTGTAATGGGGATCAATGGGGCTCTATGGGGCAGCTATGGGGCTCTATGGGGCAGCTATGGGCTGTAATGGAGCTCAATGGGGCTCTATGGGGCAGCTATGGGGCTCTATGGGGCAGCTATAGGGCTCTATGGGGCAGCTATGGGACGCAACGGGGCTCTATGGGGCGTAACGTGGCTCTATGGGGTAGCTATGGGGCATCATAGGGATCAATGGGGCTCTATGGGGCAGCTATGGGGCTCTATGGAGCTCCATGGGGTAGTTATGGGGCGTAATGGGGCTCTATGGGGTAGCTATGGGGCATCATAGGGATCAATGGGGCTCAATGGGGCTCTATGGGGCAGCTATGGGGCTCTATGGGGCAGCTATGGGGCATATAGGGCAACTATAGGGCACTATGGGGCTCAATGGGGCTCTATGGGGCAGCTATGGGGCTCTATGGGGCAGCTATGGGGCATATAGGGCAACTATAGGGCACTATGGGGCTCAATGGGGCTCAATGGGGCAGCTATGGGGCTCTATGGGGCAGCTATGGGACATAATGGAGCTCTATGGGGCTCTATGGGGGATCTATGGGGCTCTATGGGGCAGCTATGGGGCTCTATGGGGCAGTTATGGGGCAGCTATGGGGCAACTCACGCCGTGTCGCAGTACTGAGCCCCCCCCAGGAATCCATAGCGGTCGGTGCGACGAAAGGTGGGACCCCCCAACTCGGAATCCGACCCCACGGAGCTGAAATCGTCGGGGAAGGAGCTGAGAGACCCCGAGAGGAGACTGACCGAGTCGGGCTCTGCCCCATAGATCCGGGGGGGGGGGGGGATGCCGGGCCCCAGGCTGCTGTGGGAGCCACGTGTGGGGCCGTTGGATGATGGGGGGGATCCAGATGGTTGGGGGTCCCATAGTGATGGTGGGAGGGAAGGGGTGGAGTCTGGGGGATCCAAGATGGCCGACGTGGTTGGGGCCAAGATGGCCGATGGGGGGTTGGAGGTCTCTGAGTCCAAGATGGCCGACGGCGGGGTGGGGGTCTCGGAGTCCAAGATGGCCGACGGGGGGTTAGGGGTCTCTGAGTCCAAGATGGCCGACGGGGGGTTGGATTCGGTTGGATCCAAGATGGCTGACGAGGGGTTAACTGTGATTGGATCCAAGATGGCCGACGTGGTTGGGGCCAAGATGGCCGACGGCGGGGTGGGGGTCTCTGAGTCCAAGATGGCCGACGGGGGGTTAGGGGTCTCTGAGTCCAAGATGGCCGACGGAGGGTTGGATGTGGTTGGATCCAAGATGGCCGATGGCTGGGTGGGGGTCTTTGAGTCCAAGATGGCCGACGGGGGGTTGGATGTGGTTGGATCCAAGATGGCCGACGTGGTTGGGGTCAAGATGGCCGACGGCGGGGTGGGGGTCTCTGAGTCCAAGATGGCTGACGGGGGGTTGGATGTGGTTGGATCCAAGATGGCCGACGGCGGGTTGGATGTGGTTGGATCCATGATGGCCGACGTGGTTGGATCCAAGATGGCTGATGGAGGAGTGGGGGTCTTTGAGACCAGGATGGCCGATGGGGGGTTGGATGTCATTGGATCCAAGATGGCCGACGTGGTTGGATCCAAGATGGCCGACGGAGCGGTGGGTGACTCTGAATCCAAGATGGCCGACGGCTGGGTGGAGGTCTCTGAGTCCAAGATGGCCGACGAAGGAGTGAATGTGGTTGGATCCAAGATGGCCGACGTGGTTGGATCCAAGATGGCCGACGGCGGAGTGGGGGTCTCTGAATCCAAGATGGCCGACGGCGAGGTGGAGGTCGTCTCCTTTGACCCCAAGATGGCGGACGTTGGTTCCAAGATGGCCGACGTTGAGGTCTCAGAGTCCAAGATGGCGGACATTGGAGTGGATGGGACTGGATCCAAGATGGCCGACGGTGGGGTCGGGGTCGTCACCTTTGACCCCAAGATGGCTGACACTGGATCCAAGATGGCGGACGGTGGGGTCGGAGTCGTTACCTTTGACCCCAAGATGGCTGACATTGGATCCAAGATGGCCGACGGTGGGGTCGGGGTCGTAACCTTTGACCCCAAGATGGCTGACACTGGATCCAAGATGGCCGACGTTGGGGTCTCCGAGTCCAAGATGGCGGACGTTGGGGTCAGGGTCGTCTCCTTTGACCCCAAGATGGCCGACGTTGACCCCTGAGCGCTCTCATTGGCTGATGTCGCCGCCAAGATGGCCGACGTTGACCTCGCGGCCCTCCCATTGGCTGACTTAGTTACCAAGATGGCCGACGCTGACCTGGCAGCCCTCCCATTGGCTGACGTTGCCCCCAAGATGGCCGCCGAGCCCACTTCCGGTCCTACACGGGCAGCTGTTGAGCCTCCATTGGCTGACCGTGACCCCAGAGCGGCGCCCTTTGACCCCAAGATGGCCGCCGCCGACCCCCGGCAACATTCTGCCTCCTGATTGGCCACGCTGGCGGACGTCGACCCCCTACCACCACGTGACCCCGCCTCGTCCACCTTCGACCCGGAAGTGCGCCCATCGCCGTCACGTGACCCCGCCGTGACCCCCGGTGACCCCTCACTGACCTCCGGTGCTTTCACTTCCACTTCCGGCCCCTTCAAGCAGCGTCTCCCCCTCCCTGCGGCCGCCATCTTGGGTCGGGGAGGAGGCCGAGGCGGCCCGGTGTGTGTAGGCCGCGTTTCCATGGCAACAAGGCGGGCCCTGAACCAGGCCGAGAGCCCCCAAGGCCCGTTGCCGTGGAGATGCGCGCGCAGCGCCTGGCCCCGCTTCCGCTTCCGCTTGCGCGAGCCAATAGGAGAAAGGCACAACCCACTTCCGGGTTTCTGACTTCCGGCTTGTCTGACTTCCGGTTTTTTCTCTTCCGGTTTCCGGTCGGAGGGCGGCCTAGATTAGAAAGCGACCGTCTGAACAGCTCACTTCCGGTTTCGTCGCTTTCCGGTTCCGGTGGAGCCATAGAGACGGCCTCGCGTTTCCCGCCCACCCGTTGCTAAGCAACCGGGCGCCATTTTATTGAACCCATTTCCCCGTTATTTGCCCGAAAATCAACACCGGAAACCGCTCCTCGTTACCCCTCCCCCCTCACTTCCGCCTCCACTTCCCTCTCGCTCGCCTTACTTCCGGTCTTCCCATCCTTTCCACTCTATGGTGCTGGAGGACCGGATGCGGTGCCGCCCCTCTCGCGCTGCCATTGGCTCCCGCGCAGCCGCCATTTTGAATGGGGGGGGGGGGGGTGCTCTCAGCGCGCATGCGCGTAGAGGAGGGGGCCGGGGCAATTGGTTCTGCGCATGCGTCTCATCGAGGTGTCCGCGCTCCGCAGATTCGCCAAATGAGCAGCAAGTAAAAACGGGCCCGTTCTATGGGTTTATATCCATAATAATTGTTAATATTAATATTAATAAATTAATAGTAATAATTAATAATAATAAGAAGAAGAAAAAATATTTGGATTGGCAGATTCGTCTCGGAAAAATTCCCGATAAGCGATTTAAATCTGGAGGTTTTTTTTTTTTCTCATTAAAAATGAAAAGAAACGAGAATAATAAATAAAAATAAATAAATATTATAAAAATAAATAAAATATAAAAATAAATAAAATATAAAAATAAATAAAATATAAAAATAAATAAAAAATAAATCTTATATTCGGTATTTTTTTTGTTCTTTAGGTTTATTTATTAATTATTGTTGTTATTATTTTTTACGGTGGCGAAAGTGCGGCTACGAAACTCGTAATAGGGGGATTTTTATGGTGGCGAAAGTGCGACTGCGGACATTAGAATGGGGGGATGTTTCTGGTGGCGAAAGTGCGGCTACGGAACTTAGAATAGGGTTGGTTTTTATGGTGGCGAAAGTGCGGTTACGGACATTAAAATAGTGGGATTTTTATGGTGGCGAAAGTGCGGCTACGGACATAATCATAGGGTTGATTTTTATGGTGGCGAAAGTGCGGTTACGGACATTAAAATAGTGGGATTTTTATGGTGGCGAAAGTGCGGCTACGGAACTTAGAATAGGGTTGGTTTTTATGGTGGCGAAAGTGCGGTTACGGACATAATCATAGGGTTGATTTTTATGGTGGCGAAAGTGCGGTTACGGAACTCGTAATAGGTCAAAGGAGGGGGTTAGATTTATTTATTATTATTATTTATTATTATTATTATTATTTATTATTATTATTGTGGTGGCGAAAGTGCGGTTACGAAACTGGTCATGGGGGTATTTTTATAGTGGCGAAAGTGCGGTTACGGACATAATAATACGGGGATGTTTCTAGTGGCGAAAGTGCTGCTGCGGAACTCGCGACGACTCGTGGGGGGGCAGTTGGAGGAGAAGATCTCGCGAGGTTTGGAGCAGGGCGCGAGCTGGGCCGTTAGCTCCGCCCCCTTTTTTAGGCCCCGCCCCCTCACGGTTTCCCCCCCTTCGGCGGCGGTTCCGATCCCTTCCGATCGATTCCGATTGGCTCCTTTCGGTCCCGATCGATTCCGATTGGTTCCGATCGGTCCCGATCGGTTCCGATTGGTTCCGATCGGTTCCGATCGCTGATTTCCGTCGGCTTCTTTTCGTTCCCAACCGCGGCCCGGTTCGTTTCCAGCTCCCCGACAAGGGGCGGCGGAGGACGGTGAGGAGACGGGGCGGGATATGGGGCGGCTATGGGGGATCAATAGGGGGATATGGGGGTCAATAGGGGGATATGGGGCGGTATAGGGGCGGATATGGGGCCTTATAGGGTTATAGGGGGATATGGGGCGGCTATGGGGCGGTATGGGGTTATGGGGGGGATATGGGGGTCAATAGGGGGATATGGGGGGATATGGGGCGTTATAGGGCTATAGGGGGATATAGGGGGGATATGGGGGGATATGGGGTCAATAGGGGGATATGGGGCGTTATAGGGTTATAGGGGGGGATATGGGGGGGATATGGGGCGGCTATGGGGGTCAATAGGGAGATATGGGGCGGCTATGGGGCTATGGGGTTATATGGGGGGATATAGGGTTATAGGGGGGATATGGGGGTCAATAGGGGGATATGGGGCTTTATAGGGCTATATGGGGGGATATGGGGCGTTATGGGGCGGCTATGAGGGGGTATATGGGGTATATGGGGCGATATGGGGCGCTATGGGGGATTGGGGGATATGGGGGGGGGATATGGGGAGGCCTTATAGGGTTATAGGGGGGGATATGGGGCGATATGGGGAGTTATAGGGTTATAGGGGGGGATATGGGGGGATATGGGGCGTTATAGGGTTATAGGGGGGGATATGGGGGTCAATAGGGGGTATGGGGGGATATAGGGGGATATGGGGCGCTATGGGGCGTTATAGGGTTATAGGGGGGTATGGGGGGATATGGGGGTCAATAGGGGGATATGGGGGGATATGGGGCGGCTATGGGGGGGATATGGGGCGGCTGTGGGGTTATATGGGGGATATGGGGCGTTATATGGGGTTATAGGGGGATAGGGGTTATATGGGGGTTATAAGTTTAAGATAAGAATGGTTAATGCTATGGGGATATAGGGGGATATGGGGGGATATGGGGCTATGGGGGGATATGGGGAGTTATAGGGGTATATGGGGGGATATGGGTTAGATGGGGATATGGGGGTGCAATAGGGGGGATATGGGGCGGCTATGGGGTTATAGGGGGGGATATGGGGGTTATAGGGGGTTGGTATAGGGGGGATATGGGGGTTGATAGGGGGATATGGGGCGGCTATGGGGGTATAGGGGGATATGGGGGGATATGGGGGCGGCTATGGGGCGCTAGGGGGGTATGGGATGGGGCGATATGGGGCGGCTATGGGCTATGTAATAGGGGGGATATGGGCGCATGTTATATGGGGTTATAGGGTTAGGGGGGATATGGGGGTCAATAGGGGATATGGGGTTATAGGGGGGATATGGGGGTCAATAGGGGATATATGGGGGCTATGGGGGTATAGGGGGATATGGGGGAATATGGGTGGCTATGGGGGATATGGGGGTCAATAGGGAGATATGGGGAAATATGGGGCGTTATGGGTTATAGGGGATATGGGGGGATATGGGGGCTATGGGGATAGGGGGGATATGGGGGGATATGGGGGTTATAGGGGTTATAGGGGGAGCTATGGGGTTAGGGGGGGGGATATGGGGGGACATGGGGGTCAATAGGGGGATATGGGGCCTTATAGGGTTATAGAGGGGGATATGGGGCGTTATAGGGTTATAGGGGGGGATATGGGGCCGCTATGGGGTTATAGGGGGGGATATGGGGGGCTATGGGCCGCTATGGGTTATAGGGGGGGTATAGGGGATATGGGGGGATATGGGGGTCAATAGGGGTTATGGGGCGCTATGGGGCTATATGGGGTATAGGGAGGGGATAAGGGGGGGATATGGGGCGTTGATAGGGTTATAGGGGGGGATATGGGGGGATATGGGGCTATAGGGGGGGGATATGGGGGGATATAGGGGGATATGGGGATCAATAGGGGGATATGGGGCGGCTATGGGGCTATATGGGGGGATATGGGGCGGTCTGGGGTTATAGGGGGGGATATGGGGCGATATGGGGGGATATGGGGGTCAATAGGGGGATATGGGGCGGCTATGGGGCGTGCGTATAGGGTTATAGGGGGGGATATAGGTTCATATGGGGCGTTATAGGGGTTATATGGGGGGATATGGGGGTCAATAGGGGGATATGGGGGGATATGGGGCGTTATAGGGTTATAGGGGGGGATTAGGGGGATATGGGGAATATGGGGCGCTATGGGGCGTTATGGGTTATATGGGGGGATATAGGGAATATGGGTGGGGATAGGGTTATATGGGGAGTATATAGGGGGATATGGGGGGATATGGGGGTCAATAGGGGGATATGGGGGCGCTATGGGGTAGGCGTTAGGAGGGGGATATGGGGGGATATGGGGGATATGTGGGGTCAATAGGGGGATATGGGGTCTAATAGGGGATATAGGGGGATATATAAGGTTATATGGGGGATTATGGGGTGGGTATAGGGGATATGGGGGGTATGTGAATATGGGGATTATAGGGATTCTATAGGGGGATATGGGGGATATATGGGGGTACAGGGCTATATGTGGAGATATGGGGGTTAGTAGGGGATATAGGGGGTTATAGGGGGATATGGGGTGTTATGGGTTATATGGGGGGATATATGGGGTTCAGGGGTATAGGGGTATGGGGGTATATGGGGTTAATGGGTTATATGGGGGTATATGGGGTTATATGGGGTATATGGGGGTATATGGGGGTATATGGGGTTAGGGTATATGGGGTTATATGGGGTTATATGGGGTTATATGGCGGTATATGGGGGGTATATGGGGTTATATGGGGTTATATGGGGGTATATGGGGTTATATGGGGGGTATATGGGGTTATATGGGGGATATGGGGTTATATGGGGTTATACGGCGGTATATGGGGGTATATGGGGTTATATGGGGGGTATATGGGGGTATATGGGGGTATATGGGGGTATATGGGGTTATATGGGGTTATATGGCGGTATATGGGGGTATATGGGGTTATATGGGGTTATATGGGGGTATATGGGGTTATATGGGGGGTATATGGGGTTATATGGGGGGATATGGGGTTATATGGGGTTATACGGCGGTATATGGGGGTATATGGGGTTATATGGGGGGTATATGGGGGTATATGGGGGTATAGGGGGTATATGGGGTATATGGGGGTATATGGGGTTATATGGGGGTATATGGGGGGGATATGGGGTTATATGGGGGAATATGGGGTTATATGGGGGGGATATAGGGAGGAGGGAAATGGGGTATTTGGGGTAAAATTGGGGTAAAATGGGGTGAATTGGGGGAAATGAGGTGAAATTGGGGGTAAATGGGGTGAAATTGGGGTTATTTGAGGTAAAATTGGGGGTAAAATGGGGTGAAAATGGGGGATGTGAGGAAAATAGGGGGAAATGGGGATCTGAGGTAAAATTGGGGGGAAATGGGGGATGTGAGGTAAATTGGGGTAAAATGGGGAGAAATTGGGGAATATGAGGTAAAATTGGGGGGAAATTGGGTGAAATTGGGGGTATTTGAGGTAAAATATGGGGAAGTGGGTGAATATGGGGGATTTTAGGTAAAATTGGGGGGGAAATGGGGGGAAAATGATGGATGTGAGGTAAAATTGGGGGAAATGGGGGATGTGAGGTAAAATTGGGACTAAATGGGGAGAAATTGGGGAATATGAGGTAAAATTGGGTAAAATGGGGTGAAATTGGGGGTATTTGAGGTAAATGTTGGGGGAAATGTGGGGATAATGGCGGATGTGAGGAAAATTGGGTAAAATGGGGTGAATTTGGGGGATTTGAGGTAAAATTGGGGGAAATGGGGGGAAAATGGGGGATTTGAGGTAAAATTGGGGGTAAAATGTGGTGAAATTGGGGGATTTGAGGTAAAATTGGGGGGAAATGGGGTGAAATGGGGAATATGAGGTAAAATTGGGGTAAAATGGGGTGAAAATGGTGGATTTGAGGTAAATTAGGGTGAAATTGGGGAATATGAGGTAAAATTGGGTAAATGGGGTGAAATTGGGGTATTTGAGGTAAAATATGGGGGAAATGGGGTGAAATTGGGGGATTATGAGGTAAAATTGGGGGTAAAATGGGGTGAAAATGGTGGATGTGAGGTAAAATATGGGGGAATTGGGGTAAAATAGAGTGAATTGGGGGGAAATGAGGTAAAATTGGGGTGAAATGGGGGAAAAAGGGGGATTTGAGGTAAAATTGGGGTAAAATATGGGGTGAAAATGGCGGATGTGAGGTAAAATAGGGGGAAATGGGGGATCTGAGGTAAAATTGGGATGAAATGGGGTGAAATTGGGGAATATGAGGTAAAATTGGGGTAAAATGGGGTGAAATTGGGGGTATTTGAGGTAAATGTTGGGGAAATGGGGGGATAATGGCGGATGTGAGGAAAATTGGGGTAAAATGGGGCGAATTTGGGGGATTTGAGGTAAAATTGGGGGGAAATGGGGGGAAAATGGGGGATTTGAGGTAAAATTGGGGGTAAAATGTGGTGAAATTGGGGGGATTTGAGGTAAAATTGGGGGGAAATGGGGTGAAATGGGGAATATGAGGTAAAATTGGGGTAAAATGGGGTGAAATTGGGGGTATTTGAGGTAAAATATGGGGGAAATGGGGTGAAATTGGGGGATTATGAGGTAAAATTGGGGGAAATGGGGTGAATTTGGGGGATTTGAGGTGAAATTGGGGGTAAAATGAGGGGAAAATGGCGGATGTGAGGTAAAATTGGGGGAATTGGGGTAAAATGGGGTGAATTGAGGGAATCTGAGGTAAAATTGGGGGGAAATGAGGAAAAAATGGGGATTTGAGGTAAAATTGGGGGGAAATGGGGTGAAATGGGGAATATGAGGTAAAATTGGGGGGGAAATTGGGGTGAAATTGGGGGTATTTGAGGTAAAATAGGGGGGAAATGGGGTGAAATTGGGGATTATGAGGTAAAATCGGGGGGAAATGGGGTGAAAATGGCGGATGTGAGGTAAAATATGGGGAATTGGGGTAAAATAGAGTGAATTGGGGGGAAATGAGGTAAAATTGGGGTGAAATGGGGGAAAAAGGGGGATTTGAGGTAAAATTGGGGTAAAATATGGGGTGAAAATGGCGGATGTGAGGTAAAATATGGGGGAAATGGGGGATCTGAGGGTAAAATTGGGATGAAATGGGGTGAAATTGGGGAATATGAGGTAAAATTGGGGTAAAATGGGGTGAATTTGGGGGATGTGAGGTAAAATATGGGGGAAATGGGGTGAATTTGGGGATTTGAGGTAAAATTGGGGGTAAATGTGGTGAAATTGGGGGGATTTGAGGTAAAATTGGGGGAAATTGGGGTAAAATGGGGTGAATTTAGGGGATCTGACGTAAAATTGGGGTAAAATGGGGTGAAATTGGGGAATATGAGGTAAAATTGGGGGTAAATGGGGTGAAATTGGGGGTATTTGAGGTAAAATATGGGGGAAATGGGGTGAAATTGGGGGATCATGAGGTAAAATTGGGGTAAAATGAGGGGAAAATGGCGGTTGTGAGGTAAAATTGGGGGTGAAATTGGGGTGAAATTGGGGGATTATGAGGTAAAATTGGGGGTAAAATGGGGTGAATTTGGGGGTATTTGAGGTAAAATTGGGGTAAAGTATGGGGAGAAAATGGCGATGTGAGGTAAAATAGGGGGGAAATGGGGATCTGAGGTAAAATTGGGGTAAAATGGGGTGAAATTGGGGGATTTGAGGTAAAATTGGGGTAAAGTATGGGGTGAAAATGGGGGATGTGAGGTAAAATAGGGGGAATTGGAGTAAAATGGGGGGAATTTGGGGGATTTGAGGTAAAATTGGGGGGAAATGAGGGAAAAATGGGGGATTTGAAGAAAAATCGGGGTAAAAGGGGGAAAAATGGGGTGAATTGAGGGGATCTGAGGTAAAATTGGGGGAAAACGGGGGATTTGAGGTAAAATTGGGGTTAATTGGGGTAAAATGGGGTGAATTGAGGGGATATGAGGTAAAATTGGGGTAAAATGGGGTGAAAATGGGGGATTTGAGGTAAAATTGGGGGGAAATGGGAGAAAATGGGGAGAATTTGGGGGATTATGAGGTAAAATTGGGGGTAAAATGGGGGGAAAATGGGGTTTTGAGGTAAAATAGGGGGTAAATGTGGTGAAATTGGGGGTATTTGAGGTAAAATTGGGGGTAAATGGGGTGAAAATGGGGGTTGTGAGGTAAAATTGGGGGTAAAATGGGGTGAATTTGGGGGATTTGAGGTAAAATTGGGGTAAAATGGGGTGAAAATGGCGGATGTGAGGTAAAACTGAGGGGAATTGAGGGTAAAATGGGGTGAATTTGGGGGATTTGAGGTAAAATTGGGGGTAAAATGGGGTGATTTGGGGGATATGAGGTAAATATTGAGATTTTGGGGTAAATGTTGAGGATTTGAGATAAAATTGAGGTAAATTGATGGGTATATAGGTGAATATTGGGAATATTGAGGGAAATATTGGGGATTTGGGGTAAAATTGAGGTAAATTTGGGGTAAAATGGGGTGGATTTGGGGGTGTGAGGGGAAATAGGGAAATGTGAGGTAAATATGGGGGATTTGGGAGTAAATCTTGGGGATTTTGGGGTAAATATTGTGATTTTGGGGTAAAATTGAGGTGAATTGAGGGATATTGAGGTGAATATTGGGAATATTGAGGGAAATATTGGGGTTTTGGGGTGAAACAGGTAAATTTGGGGGTAAATGGGGTGGATTTGGGGGTGTGAGGGGAACAGGGGGAAAGTGAGGTAAATATGGGGGATTTTGTGGTAGATATGGGGGATTTTGGGGTAAATATTGGGATTTTGGGGTAAAATTGAGGTGAATTGAGGGATATTTAGGTGAATATTGGGAATATTCAGGGAAATATTGGGGATTTGGGGTAAAATTGAGGTAAATTTGGGGGGAAATGGGGTGGATTTGGGGGTGTGAGGGGAAATGGGGGAAAGTGAGGTAAATATGGGGGATTTTGGGGTAAATCCTGGGGATTTTGGGGTAAATATTGGGATTTTGGGGTAAAATTGAGGTTAATTGAGAAATATTTAGGTGAATATTGGGAATATTGAGGGAAATATTGGGGTTTTGGGTGAAACAGGTAAATTTGGGGGTAAATGGGGTGAAAATGGTGGATGTGAGGTAAAATATGGGGAATTGGGGTAAAATAGAGTGAATTGGGGGGAAATGAGGTAAAATTGGGGTGAAATGGGGGGAAAAAGGGGGATTTGAGGTAAAATTGGGGTAAAATATGGGGTGAAAATGGCGGATGTGAGGTAAAATTGGGGGAAATGGGGGATCTGAGGTAAAATTGGAATGAAATGGGGTGAAATTGGGGAATATGAGGTAAAATTGGGGTAAAATGGGGTGAAATTGGGGGTATTTGAGGTAAATGTTGGGGGAAATGGGGGATAATGGCGGATGTGAGGAAAATTGGGGTAAAATGGGGCGAATTTGGGGGATTTGAGGTAAAATTGGGGGGAAATGGGGGGAAAATGGGGGATTTGAGGTAAAATTGGGGGTAAAATGTGGTGAAATTGGGGGGATTTGAGGTAAAATTGGGGGGAAATGGGGTGAAATGGGGAATATGAGGTAAAATTGGGGTAAAATGGGGTGAAATTGGGGGTATTTGAGGTAAAATATGGGGAAATGGGGTGAAATTGGGGGATTATGAGGTAAAATTGGGGGTAAAATGGTTGGAAAATGGTGGATGTGAGGTAAAGTAGGGGGGAAATGGGGGAAATGGGTGAATTGAGGGAATCTGAGGTAAAATTGGGGGGAAATGAGGAAAAAATGGGGGATTTGAGGTAAAATTGGGGGGAAATGGGGTGAAATGGGGAATATGAGGGTAAAATTGGGGGTGAAATTGGGGTGAAATTGGGGGTATTTGAGGTAAAATAGGGGGGAAATGGGGTGAAATTGGGGGATTATGAGGTAAAATCGGGGGGAAATGGGGTGAAATGGTGGATGTGAGGTAAAATAGGGGGAAATGGGGTGAATTTGGGGAATTTGAGGTGAAATTGGGGGAAAATGGGGTGAAAATGGGGGATGTGAGGTAAAATAGGGGGGAAATGGGGGGAAAATGGGGGATTTGAGGTAAAATAGGGGGGAAATGGGGGTGAAATTGGGGAATATGAGGTAAAATTGGGGGGAAATTGGGGTGAAATTGGGGGTATTTGAGGTAAAATATGGGGGAAATGGGGTAAAATGGGGTGAATTGGGGGGAAATGAGGTAAAATTGGGGTAAAATGGGGTGAAAATGGGGAATGTGAGGTAAAATTGGGGGGAAATTGGGGATGTGAGGTAAAATTGGACGAAATGGGGTGAAATGGGGAATGGGAGGTAAAATTGGGGGGGAAATTGGGGTGAAATTGGGGGGGGGTAAGTATTTGAGGTAAAATATGGGGGAAATGGGGTAAAATGGGGTGAATTTGAGGATTTGAGGTAAAATTGGGGGTAAATGAGGGAAAAATGGCGGATGTGAGGTTAAATAAGGGGGAAATGGGGTGAATTTGGGGGATTTGAGGTGAAATTGGGGGAAATGGGGGTAAAATGGCGGATGTGAGGAAAAATTGGTGTAAAATGGGGTGAATTTGGGGAATTTGAGGTAAAATTGGGGTTAAAATGGGGGAAAATGGGGGATTTGAGGTAAAATAGGGGGTTAAATGTGGTGAAATTGGGGGGATTTGAGGTAAAATTGGGGGAAATCGGGGTAAAATGGGGTGAATTTAGGGGATCTGAGGTAAAATTGGGGGTAAATGGGGGGAAAATGGGGATTTGAGGTAAAATTGGGGGAAATTGGGGTGAATTTGGGGATAAGAGGTAAAATTGGGGGTAAAATGGGGTGAAAATGGCGGATGTGAGGTAAAATTGGGGGAAATGGGGGAAATGGGGTGAATTGAGGGGATATGAGGTAAAATTGGGGGTAAATGGGGGGAAAATGGGGGATTTGAGGTAAAATTGGAGGTAAATGTGGTGAAATTGGGGGGATTGAGGTAAAATTGGTGGGAAATGGGGGAAAATGGGGTGAATTTGGTGGATTATGAGGTAAAATTGGGGGTAAATGGGGTGATTTTGGGGGATATGAGGTAAATATTGAGATTTTGGGGTAAATGTTGAGGATTTGAGGTAAAATTGTGGTGAATGGAGGGATATTGAGGTGAATATTGGGAATATTGAGGGAAATATTGGGGTTTGGGGGTAAAATTGAGGTAAATTTGGGGTAAATGGGGTGAATTTGGGGCTGTGAGGGGAAATGGGGAAATGTGAGGTAAATATGGGGGATTTTGGGGTAAAAATTGGGGTTTTGAGGTAAAATTGAGGTGAATTGATGGATATTTAGGTGAATATTGGGAATATTGAGGGAAATATTGGGGATTTGGGTAAAATTGAGGTAAATTTGGGGGGAAATGGGGTGGATTTGGGGGTGTGAGGGGAAATGGGGGAAAGTGAGGTAAATATGGGGGATTTTGGGTAAATCCTGGGGATTTTGGGGTAAATATTGGGATTTTGGGGTAAAATTGAGGTTAATTGAGAAATATTTAGGTGAATATTGGGAATATTGAGGGAAATATTGGGGTTTTGGGGTGAAACAGGTAAATTTGGGGGTAAATGGGGTGGATTTA
>NW_027315646.1:45368-65636 GCF_039878825.1 Excalfactoria chinensis
TAAACCCTATAGACACATATACCCCCCCATATAACCCCTAACCCCATATACCCCCCCATAACCCCAAATACCCCCCCATAACCCCATATACCTCCATTATAACCCCATAACCCCATATACCCCCCATAACCCCAAATACCCCTCCCATAAACCCCCATAGCCCCAAATACCCCCCATACCCCCATAACCCCATAACCCCAAACCCCATAACCCCAAAAGGACACCCCCCCCCCCCCCCCCCCAACCCTATAAAATAAAGCTGTACACGTTGGTCTACTCCTGAAATCTCATTAAAGGGTTTGGGGTCCCAATAGGGTTTGGGGTCCCATAAGGGGGCCCCATAGGGAGATGTGGGTCCCACAGAGGGGACTTGGGGGTCCCATGGGGAGATGTGGGTCCCATAAGGGGGTCCTATGGGGAGATGTGGATCCCATAGGGGGGACTTGGGGGTCCCATGGGGCAATGTGGGTCCCATACGGGGGTCCCATGGGGCCTTGGGGGTCCCATAGGGTGATGTGGGTCCCATAGAGGGGACTTGGGGGTCCCATGGGGAGATGTGGGTCCCATAAGGGGGTCCCATGGGGCAATATGGGTCCCATAGAGGGGACTTGGGGGTCCCATGGGGCGATGTGGGTCCCATAAGGGGGTCCTATGGGGAGATGTGGGTTCCATAGGGGGGACTTGGGGGTCCCATGGGGCGATGTGGGTCCCATAAGGGGGTCCCATGGGGACTTGGGGGTCCCATGGGGAGATGTGGGTCCCATAGAGGGGACTTGGGGGTCCCATAGGGCAATGTGGGTCCCACAGAGGGGACTTGGGGGTCCCATAGGGAGATGTGGGTCTCATAGAGGGGACTTGGGGGTCCCATGGGGCGATGTGGGTCCCATAAGGGGGTCCTGTGGGGAGATGTGGATCCCATAGGGGGGACTTGGGGGTCCCATGGGGCAATGTGGGTCCCATACGTGGGTCCCATGGGGCCTTGGGGGTCCCATAGGGTGATGTGGGTCCCATAGAGGGGACTTGGGGGTCCCATGGGGAGATGTGGGTCCCATAAGGGGGTCCCATGGGGCAATATGGGTCCCATAGAGGGGACTTGGGGGTCCCATGGGGCAATGTGGGTCCCATACGGGGGTCCCATGGGGACTTGGGGTCCCATAGAGGGGCCTTGGGGGTCCCATAGGGTGATGTGGATCCCATAGAGGAGACTTGGGGGTCCCATAGGGAGATGTGGGTCCCATGGGTCGATGTGGGGCAGGGTGGGGTACCGACGTGGCTCCTCCTGCGCTGTGGATCCAGGATGGGGGGGGTCCCATGGGGCGACGCTCCGAGCTGATGTGGGCAGTGGGGGGTGGTTAGGGGCAGATGTGGGGCAATAGGGGGCAGATGTGGGGCAATAGGGGGCAGTTGTGGGGCAATAGGGGGCAGATGTGGGGCAATAGGGGGAAGATGTGGGGCAATAGGGGGCAGATGTGGGGCAATAGGGGGCAGTTGTGGGGCAATAGGGGCAGATGTGGGGGCAATAGGGGGCAGATGTGGGGCAATAGGGGGCAGATGTGGGGCAATAGGGGGCAGTTGTGGGGCAATAGGGGGCAGATGTGGGGCAATAGGGGCAGTTGTGGGGCAATAGGGGGCAGATGTGGGGCAATAGGGGGCAGATGTGGGGCAGTGTGGGGGTGGTTAGGGGGCAGATGTGGGGCAATAGGGGGGCAGATGTGGGGCAATAGGGGCAGTTATGGGGCAATAGGGGGCAGTTGTGGGGCAATAAGGGCAGATGTGGGGCAATAGGGGGCAGATGTGGGGCAATAGGGGGCAGTTGTGGGGCAATAGGGGCAGATGTGGGGCAATAGGGGGAAGATGTGGGGGCAATAGGGGGCAGTTGTGGGGCAATAGGGGGCAGATGTGGGGCAATAGGGGGCAGATGTGGGGCAATAGGGGCAGTTGTGGGGCAATAGGGGGCAGATGTGGGGCAATAGGGGCAGATGTGGGGCAATAGGGGGCAGTTGTGGGGCAATAGGGGGCAGATGTGGGGCAATAGGGGCAGTTGTGGGGCAATAGGGGGGCAGATGTGGGGGCAATAGGGCAGATGTGGGGCAATAGGGGGCAGATGTGGGGCAATAGGGGGCAGTTGTGGGGCAATAGGGGGCAGATGTGGGGCAATAGGGGGCAGATTGTGGGGCAATAGGGGCAGATGTGGGGCAATAGGGGGCAGATGTGGGGCAATAGGGGGCAGTTGTGGGGCAATAGGGGGCAGATGTGGGGCAATAGGGGCAGTTGTGGGGCAATAGGGGCAGATGTGGGGCAATAGGGGGCAGTTGTGGGGCAATAGGGGGCAGTTGTGGGGCAATAGGGGGAAGATGTGGGGCAATAGGGGGCAGATGTGGGCAATAGGGGGAAGATGTGGGGCAATAGAGGCAGTTATGGGGCAATAGGGGGCAGATGTGGGGCAATAGGGGCAGATGTGGGGCAATAGGGGGCAGATGTGGGGCAATAGGGCAGTTGTGAGGTAATAGGGGGCAGTTGTGGGGCAATAGGGGGCAGATGTGGGGCAATAGGGACAGATGTGGGGCAATAGGGGGCAGATGTGGGGCAATAGGGACAGATGTGGGGCAATAGGGGGCAGATGTGGGGCAATAGGGGCAGTTATGGGGTGGATTTGGGGCAGAAGGGGCAGCTATGGGGTCTTAGGGGCAGTTATGGGTTGGATATGGGGCAGTAGAGGCACTTGTGGGGCAGCTGTGGGGCAATAGGGGTATTTATGGGGTGGATATGGGGCAGTAGGGGCAGCTATGGGGTCCTTAGGGCAGTTATTGGGGTGGATATGGGGCAGTATGGGCAGCTATGGGGCAATAGGGGCACTTACAGGGTGGATATGGGGCAGTTAAGGGGTAGTTATGGGGTAGATGTGGCACTTATGGGGCAACAAGGGGCAGTTGTGGGCTGAACTTCCCCATAGATCCCACATGGGATATAGGGTCCCACTCCCCTCCCCCACCCACAAGCCCCGCCCCCAACCTTTAAGCCCCGTCCCCAACATTTAAGCCCCGCCCCCAACCCTTCAAGCCCCGCCCCATCACATTAAGCCCCGCCCCCAACCTTTAAGCCCCTCCCCCAAGCCTTTAAGCCCCTCCCCCAGCCCCTTTCAAGCCACGCCCATCGCATTAAGCCCCGCCCCAACCTATAAGCCCCGCCCCCACCCATTTAAGCCCCGCCCCCAACCTTTAAGCCCCTCCCCCAACCCTTTAAGCCCCGCCCCCACCTTTAAGCCCCTCCCCCCAACCTTTAAGCCCCTCCCACACCCCATTAAGCCCCCCACCACCACATAAGCCCCGCCCACAGTTAAGCCCCGCCCCCACCCATTTAAGCCCCTCCCCAACTCATTTAAGCCCCTCCCCCAACACTTTAAGCCCCTCCCCCACCCCTTTAAGCCCCGCCCCCAACCTTTAAGCCCCGCCCCAACCATTTAAGCCCCCGCCCCACCCCCTTTAAGCCCATTCTCCACCACTTTAAGCCCCGCCCCCAACCTTTAAGCCCCACCCCAACTTTCAAGCCCCTCCCCCAACCCTTTAAGCCCTCCCCCACCCCTTTAAGCCCCGCCCCCACCCCTTTAAACCCCGTCCTCAACCTTTAAGCCCCTCCCCCACCCTTTAAGCCCCGCCCCCAACCTTTAAGCCCGCCCACAGTTAAGCCCCGCCCCACCCCTTTAAGCCCCTCCCCTTTAAGCACTGCCCCAAACCCTTTAAGCCCCTCCCCCACCCCTTTAAGCCCCTCCCCCACCCCGTTAAGCCCCGCCCCCCCAACTTTAAGCCCCTCCCCCAACCATTTTAGCCCCGCCCCATCACACTAAGCCCCGCCCCCAACCCTTTAAGCCCGCCCCAACTTTCAAGCCCCGCCCCCAACCCTTTAAACCCCTCCCCCAACCCTTTAAGCCCCTCCCCAACCCTTTAAGCCCCTCCCCCAACCTTTAAGCCCCGCCCCCAACCCTTTAAGCCCCTCCCCCAACCTTTAAGCCCCGCCCCCAATTAAGCCCCGCCCCTTAAGTCCCACCATTAACCCCCATCCCATTTAAAGCCCCGCCCACAGTTAAGCCCCGCCCCCCACAGAGCACGCCCACCAATCACAACCGTTTATCTCTTTATATGTAAAACACGCGGGGAAAAAAGGGGGGCGGGGCCAAGAAGGAAAAGTGGGCGGAGCTACACACAAGGGAGGAGGCGCGGTTACTTGGAGGGGGGCGTGGCTTCCGCAGAAGGGGGCGTGGCCTCTGGAAAAGGGGGCGTGGCTTCCGTAGAGCGCGGCCCTATGGAAAAGGGGGCGTGGTTTCAGCGGAAAGGGGGCGTGGTCTGAGAAGGGGGGCGTGGTTTAAGGCGAGGAATGGGGGGAGTTGATTGGTGGAAACAGAAAGGGGCGGGGTTTATGGGGGAAGGGGGCGGGTTTAAGGCAAGGAAAGGGAGGCGTTGATTGGAGGAAAGGAAGGGGGCGGGGTTTATGGGGGAAGGGGGCGGGGTTTAAGGCAAGGAAAGGGGGGTGTTGATTGGAGGAAAGGAAGGGGGCGTGGCTTAAGGAAGAAGGGGCGTGGCTTAAGGAAGAAGGAGTTTAAAGGAGCGGGGTCTAAGGAAGAAAGGGGGCGTGGCTTAAGGAAAGGGGCGGGGTCTAATGAAGAAGGGGCGGGTCTAAGTTAGAGAAGGGGCGTGGTTTATAGAAGGGGCGGGGCCTAAGGAAGAAAGGGGGCATGGTTTAAGGGGGCAGGTCTAATAAGGAAGGGGGCGGAGTCTAAGGGAGAAAGGGGGCGTGGTTTAAAGAAAGGGGTGTGGTCTAATGAAGGGGGCGGGTCTAAGTTAGAAAGGGGGCGTGGTTTAAAAGGGGCGGGGCCTAAGGAAGAAAGGGGGCGTGTTTAAGGGGGCGGGGTCTAACAAAGAAGGGGGCGGTGTCTAAGGAAGGGGGCGTGGCTTAAGGAAAGGGGCGGGGTCTAATGAAATGGGACAGGCCTAAGTTAGAAAAGGGGCGTGGTTTAAAAAGGGGCGGGGTCTGATGAAGGAAGGGGGCGTGGTTTAAGGGGGGCAGGGTCTAAGAAAGGGGCGGAGTCTAAAGAAGGGCGTGGTTTATAGAAGGGGGCGGGGTCTAAGGCAGAAAGGGGGCGTGGCTTAAAGAAAAGGGGGCGTGGCTTAAAGGAACAGAGGCTGAGAAAGGGGGCGTGTTTAAAGGGGGGAGTGGCTTAAAGGGAGTGGGCGGGGTCTGATGAAGAAATGGGGCGTGGCTTAAAGAAGGGGGCGTGGCCTGGCTCCGAGGGGAGGCTGTACAGAGATGTGGGGTGAGGGGGGGGAAGAAAGGGGGTGGGTCTTAAAGGAAAGGGGGCGTGGTTTAAAGAAGGGGGCGTGGCTTAAATAAGGGGGCGGGGTCTAAGGAATAAAAGGGGCGTGGTTTGAAGCGGGGGGCGTGGCTTAAAGAAGGGGGCGGGGCTTGGCTCCGAGGGGAGGCTGTAAAGAGATGGGGGGGGGGAGATGAAGGGGGCGTGGCTTAAAGGAAAGGGGCGTGGTTTAAAGAAGGGGGCGTGGCTTAAAGGAAAGGGGGCGTGGCTTAAAGGGGGCGGGTCTGGCTCCCAGGGGAGGCTGTAAAGAGATGTGGGGTGGGGGGAAGGGGGCGTGGCTTAAAGAAGGGGGCGGGGCCTAAGGAATAAAGGGGGCGTGGTTTGAAGCGGGGGCGTGGCTTAAAGAAGGGGGCGGGGCCCGGCTCCGAGGGGAGGCTGTAAAGAGATTGGGGGGGGGGTGGAAAAGGGGGGCGTGGCTTGAAGGAAAGGGGGCGTGGCTTAAAGATAAGGGGCGTGGTTTAAAGAAGGGGGCGGGGCTTAAAGGAAAGGGGGGCGTGGCTTGAAGGGGGCGGGGCCTGGCTCCGAGGGGAGACTGTAAAGAGATTGGGGGGGGGGGGAGAAAGGGGGCGTGGCTTAAAGGAAAGGGGGCGGGGCTTCCTGCCCCACATCTGGGCCTGCAGCTGCTCAGCCCCACGGCGCTGCCCCACGGCGCTGCCCCACAACCTACCGGGCGGCCGGGGAAGAGAAATGGATGGATGGATGCGGCTGGGATCCCTCCTGTGCAGCCTTAGGGATGGGATGGGACGCGGCGGCGCTGCGGGTAATAGGGGTCAGCCTGCCCCACGGCGACACCCATATATGGACCCATAGACTGACCCATAGATCTCTGACCCATAGATTGACCCACACCTGGACCCATAGACTGACCCATAGATCTCTGACCCATAGATCTGACCCATAGATCTGACCCATAGATTGACCCATCTACTGACCCATAGATCTGACCCAGAGATTGACCCACAACTGGGACCCATAGATCTGACCCATAGATTGACCCACACCTGGACCCATAGATCTGACCCACACCTGGACCCATAGATCTCTGACCCATAGATCTGACCCATAGATCTCTGACCCATAGACTGACCCACACCTGGACCCATAGATCTGACCCACATATTGACCCACATCTGGACCCATATATTGACCCATAGATCTGACCCATAGATTCAACCCACATATTGACCCACACCTGGACCCACAGATCTGACCCATAGATTGACCCATCTACTGACCCATAGATCTGACCCATAGATTGACCCAGAGATCTGACCCACATATTGACCCACACCTGAACCCATAGATCTGACCCATATACTGACCCATAGATTCAACCCACATATTGACCCACATCTGGACCCATAGACTGACCCATAGATCTGACCCATAGATCCAACCCACATACAGACCCATAGACTGACCCATAGATCTGACCCATAGACTGACCCACACCTGGACCCATAGATCCGACCCACACCTGGACCCATAGACTGACCCATAGATCTGACCCATAGATTGACCCACACCTGGACCCATAGATCTGACCCATAGATGTCTGACCCACACCTGGACCCATAGACTGACCCATAGATCTGACCCATAGATATCTGACCCAGAGATTGACCCATCTACTGACCCATAGATCTCTGACCGATAGATTGACCCACACCTGGACCCATAGACTGACCCATAGATCTGACCCATAGATGTCTGACCCATAGATTGACCCATAGCTCCAACCCACATATTGACCCACACCTGGACCCACAGTCTGACCCATAGATCTGACCCATAGATCTCTGACCCAGAGATTGACCCATCTACTGACCCTTCTACTGACCCATAGATCTGACCCACATACAGACCAACACCTGGACCCATAGATCTGACCCATAGATCTGCCCCACACCTGGACCCATAGACTGACCCATAGATCTGACCCATAGATTGACCCACATCTGGACCCATAGATCTGACCCATAGATCTGACCCATAGATTGACCCACATACAGACCAACACCTGGACCCATAGATATCTGACCCATAGATCTGACCCACACCTGGACCCATAGACTGACCCATAGATCTGACCCATAGATCCAACCCACATACAGACCCATAGATTCAACCCACATATTGACCCACACCTGGACCCATAGATCTGACCCATAGATTGACCCATAGACTGACCCATAGATCTGACCCACACCTGGACCCATAGACTGACCCATAGATCTCTGACCCATAGATTGACCCATAGACTGACCCATAGATTGACCCATAGATCTGACCCATAGATCTCTGACCCATAGATTGACCCAAACCTGGACCCATAGATCTGACCCATAGATGTCTGACCCATAGATTGACCCATATACTGACCCATAGACTGACCCATAGATCTGACCCATAGATTGACCCACACCTGGACCCATAGATCTGACCCATAGATCCAACCCACATACAGACCCATAGATCTGACCCATAGATCTGACCCATAGATTGACCCATATACTGACCCATAGATCTCTGACCCACAGATTGACCCACACCTGGACCCATAGATCTGACCCATAGATGTCTGACCCATAAATTGACGAATATACTGACCCATAGATCTGACCCACACCTGGACCCATAGACTGACCCATAGATCTGACCCATAGATCTGACCCACATATTGACCCACACCTGGACCCATAGACTGACCCATAGATCTGACCCATAGATTGACCCACACCTGGACCCATAGATCTGACCCATAGAACCAACCTATATACTGACCCATAGATCTGACCCACATATTGACCCACATCTGGACCTATAGATCTGACCCATAGATTGACCCATAGATCCAACCCATATACTGACCCATAGATCTAACCCTCATATGAACCCATAGATCTGACCCGTCTACTGACCCATAGATCGAACCCACACATGGACCCACACCTGGACCCATAGATCTGACCCATAGATCCAACCCATATACTCCATATACTGACCCATACATCCAACCCACAAATGGACCCACATCTGGACCCATAGATCTGACCCACACATTGACCCACAACTGGACCCATAGATCCAACCCACATACAGACCCTCACCTGGACCCATAGATCCAACCCATATACTGACCCATAGATCTGACCCACATATTGCCCCATAGATCCGACCCATATACTGACCCATAGATCTGACCCACACCTGGACCCATAGATTGACCCATAGATCCAACCCACAGATGGACCCATTGATCTGACCCATAGATCCAACCCATCTACTGACCCATAGATCTGACCCACATATTGACCCACATCTGGACCCATAGATTGACCCATAGATCCAACCCACATACAGACCCACACCTGGACCCATAGATCCAACCCATCTACTGACCCATAGATCTGGCCCATAGATCCAACCCATACATTGACCCATAGATCCAACCCATATACTGACCCATAGATCCAACCCACATATGGACCCATAGATTTGACCCACATATGAACCCACACCTGGACCCATAGATATCTGACCCATAGATCCAACCCATATACTGACCCATAGATCCAACCCATCTACTGACCCATAGATCTGACCCACAGACTGACCCATAGATCCAACCCACATATTGACCCACACCTGGACCCATAGATCTGACCCACACATTAACACACATCTGGACCCATAGATCTGACCCATATACTGACCCATAGATCTGACCCATATACTGACCCACAGATCTGACCCACACATTGACCCATAGATCCCACCCTCAGATCCCTTACCAGCCCCATAGTTTCCCTATCAGCCCCATAACCCACAGCCAGCCCCATAGACCCCTCCTCAGATCCCTTACCAGCCCCATAGATCCCCTACCAGCCCCATAGATACCTACCAGCCCCATAGATCCCCTACCAGCCCCATAGATACCTACCAGCCCCATAGATCCCCTACCAGCCCCATAACCTAATGTCAGACCCACAGATCCCCTACCAGCCCCACAGATCCCGTATCAGCCCCATAACTTGCAGCCAGCCCCATAGATCCCCTACCAACCCCATAACCCACTGCTAGCCCCACTGCCAGCCCCATAGCCAGCCCCATAGATCCCCTACCAACCCCATAACCCACAGCCAGCCCCACAGATCCCCTCCCAGCCCCAGACATCTCTATGAGTCCCACAGATCCCACCCCACAAATCTCAATGAGCCCCATAGATCCAACCCCATAGATCTCAATGAGCCCCACAGATCTTACCCCATAGATCCGACCCCATAGATCTCAATGAGCCCCACAGATCTTACCCCATAGATCCGACCCCATAGATCTCAATGAGCCCCACAGATCTTACCCCACAGATCTTACCCCATAGATCTGACCCCACAGATCCCACCCCATAGATATCAATGAGCCCCACAGATCCCACCCCATAGACCTCAATGAGCCCCACACATCCTAACAGACCCCATAGACGCTGGGCCCCATAGATCCAATCTAATGGGCCCCATAGATCCAACCCAATGGGCCCCATAGATTTAACCCCATAGGCCCCATAGATCCAACCCCATGGGGCCCATAGATCCAACCCCAATGGGCCCCATAGATCCAACCCCATGGGGCCCATAGATCCAACCCCAAATGGGCCCCATAGATCCAACCCCATGGGCCCATAGATAAAACCCCAATGGGCCCCACTGATCCAGCCCCATGGGCCCCATAGATCCAACCCCAAACAGGCCCCATAGATCCAACCCAATGGGTCCCATAGATCCAAACCCATGGGCCCCATAGATCCAACCCCATGGGCCCCATAGATCCAACCCCATGGGCCCCATAGATCCAACCCCATGGGCCCCATAGACGCTCACTCCCCCCACAGACCCCCATATATACTCACCCCACAGATCAGACGCCACGGAGCCCTATAAACATTCACTGCACAGATCCCACCCCATAGACCCCTATTGACACCCCATAGACCCCTATTGACACCCCATAGACCCGTATTGACACCCCATAGACCCCTATTGACACCCCATAGACCCCTAGTGACACCCCATAGACCCCTATTGACACCCCATAGACCCCTATATACACTCACTCACCCCATGGACCCCCCCCAGACCCCATAGATCCCTATTAACATCCCATAGACCCCTATACACTCACCCCATAGACCCCGACCACCCCCCACCCAGACCCCACGGACCCCATAGACCACCCCCAGACCCCATAGACCCCTATTGAGACCCCACAGACCCCAATAAAGACCCCCCCACAGACCCACAGACCCCTATTGACACTCATTCACCCCATAGATCCACCCCACAGACCCTATAGACCCCAATAAAGACCCCCCCAGACCCATAGACCCCTACTGACGCCCCATAGACCCCAGTAAAGACCCCCCCAGACGCATAGACCCATATTGACACTCATTCACCCCATAGACCCCCCCCACAGACCCCACAGACCCCTAGTGACACCCCACAGACCCCTACTGACGCCCCATAGACCCCAATAGACCCCCCAGACCCATAGACCCCTATTGACACTCATTCACCCCATAGACCCCAACAAAGACCCCCCCACAGACCCCATAGACCCCTCTTGACACCCCACAGACCCTATAGACCCCCACAGACACCCCATAGTCCCCTATATACATTCACTTACCCCATAGACCCCAATAAAGACCCCCCCAAGCCCCATAGACCCCAATTGACACTCACTCACCCCATAGACCCCAACAAAGACCCCCCCCACAGACCCCATAGACCCCTATTGACACCCCATAGACCCCCACTGACACCCCATAGTCCCCTATATACACTCACTCACCCCATAGACCCCCCCACAGACCCCTACTGACACCCCCCAGACCCCATAGACCCCTATATACACTCACTCACCCCATAGACCCCAATAAAGACCCCCCCCAAACCCCCCCCAGACCCCATAGACCCCTATTGACACTCATTCACCCCACAGACGCCCCATAGACCCCTATTGACACCCCACAGACCCCATAGACCCCACCTGACACCCGATAGACCCCAATGACCACTCACTCACCCCACAGACCCCCCCACAGACCCCTATTGATACCCCATAGACCCCTATTGACACTCATTCAACCCACAGACCCCCCATAGACCCCTATTGACACCCCATAGACCCCAATAAAGACCCCCCCAGACCCATAGACCCCAATTGACACTCATTCACTCTGTAGACCCCCCCCACAGACCCCATAGACCCCTACTGACACCCCATAGACCCCTATTGACACCCCATAGACCCCTATTGACACTCACCCCATAGACCCCAATAAAGACCCCCCCTAGACCCATAGACCCCTATTGACACCCCCCAGACCCCATAGACCCCAATGAAGACCCCCCCAAACCCCTACTGACACCCCATAGACCCCAATAAAGACACCCCCCAAACCCCATAGACCCCTACTGACACCCCACAGACCCCTATTGACACTCACTCACCCCATAGACCCCAATAAAGACCCCCCCCCAGACCCATAGACCCCTACTGACACCCCATAGAACCCTATAGACATTCATTCACCCCATAGACCCCTACTGACACCCCATAGACCCCTACTGACACCCCATAGACCCCTATTGACACCCCATAGACCCCAACTGACACCCCATAGACCCCAACTGACACCCCACAGACCCCTATTGACACCCCATAGACCCCTACTGACACCCCATAGACCCCAATAAAGACCCCCCCCCAGACCCATAGACCCCCCCATAGACCCCTATTGACACCCCATAGACCCCTATAGACACTCAGTCACCCCATAGACCCCAATAAAGACCCCCCCCCATACCCATAGACCCCTATTGACACCCCATAGACCCCTATATACACTCACTCACCCCATAGACCCCAATAAAGCCCCCCCAAGTCCCCCCCAGACCCATAGACCCCTGATGACACTCACTCACCCCATAGACCCCTATTGACACCCCATAGACCCCAATAAAGACCCCCCCCAAACCCATAGAGCCCCCCACAGACCCCTACTGACACTCATTCACCCCATAGACCCCCCCCATAGACCCCATAGATCCCTATTGACACTCACTCACCCTATAGACCCCATAGACCCCTATACCCACTCATTCACCCCATAGACCCCTCCCAGACCCCATAGACCCCTATACACACTCACCCCATAGACCAGCCCCAGACCCCATAGACCCCTATTGACACTCATTCACCCCACAGACACCTCCCAGACCCCATAGACCCCTACTGACACCCCATAGACCCCTACTGACACCCCATAGACCCCAATGGACACTCACCCCAAAGACCCCCCCACAGACCCCTACTGACACCCCACAGACCCCATAGACCCCTACTGACACCCCATAGACCCCTATTGACACCCCATAGACCCCAATAAAGACCCCCCCCCAGACCCATAGACCCCTACTGACACTCATTCACCCCATAGACCCCTACTGACACCCCATAGACCCCTATAGACACTCACTCACCCCATAGACCCCAATAAAGACCCCCCCCCCAGACCCATAGACCCCTACTGACACCCCATAGAACCCTATAGACATTCATTCACCCCATAGACCCCAATACTCACCCAATAGAGCCCCCCAGACCCATAGACCCCTATTGACACCCCATAGACCCCAATAAAGACCCCCCCCAGACCCATAGACCCCTATAGACACTCAGTCACCCCATAGACCCCAATAAAGACCCCCCCCAGACCCATAGACCCATATTGACACCCCATAGACCCCAATAAAGACCCCCCCCAGACCCATAGACCCCTATAGACACTCAGTCACCCCATAGACCCCAATAAAGACCCCCCCCAGACCCATAGACCCATATTGACACCCCATAGACCCCAATGACCACTCATTCACCCCATAGACCCCCCCACAGACCCCTATTGACACTCACTCACCCCATAGACCCCTATTGACACCCCATAGACCCCAAAAAAGACACCCCCCAGACCCCATAGACCCCTATTGACACTCATTCACCCCATAGACCCCTATTGACACCCCATAGACCCCTATTGACACCCCATAGACCCCTATAGACACTCATTCACCCCATAGACCCCTATTGACACTCAGTCACCCCACAGACCCCAATAAAGCCCCCCCCCAGATCCATAGACCCCTATATACACTCATTCACCCCATAGACCCCCCCATAGACCCCAACTGACACCCCATAGACCCCAATATACACTCAGTCACCCCATAGACCCCAATAAAGGCCCCCCCCCAGACCCATAGACCCCTACTGACACTCATTCACCCCATAGACCCCTACTGACACCCCATAGACCCCAATAAAGACGCCCCGCGACCCATAGACCTCCACTGACACCCCATAGACCCCAACTGACACCCCATAGACCCCAATAAAGACCCCCCCCAGACCCATAGACCCCCCCATAGACCCCTACTGACACCCCATAGACCCCTATAGACAGTCACCCCATAGACCCCAATAAAGCCCCCCCCCCCAGACCCATAGACCCCCCCACAGACCCCTATTGACACTCACTCACCCCAAAGACCCCTATTGACACCCCCCAGACCCCATAGACCCCTATTGACACCCCATAGACCCCTACTGACACCCCACAGACCCCTATAGACACCCCATAGACCCCAACTGACACCCCACAGACCCCTATAGACACCCCATAGACCCCTATTGACACCCCATAGACCCCAACTGACACCCCACAGACCCCTATATACACTCATTCACCCCATAGACCCCAATAAAGTCCCCCCCCCAATATCTGAGCTCACCTGTTGGGGGGGGGAGGGGAGGGGGCAGCAGTGCCGCCGTGGGGCCGCAACGTTCCGTGTGGGGCTGCGCCGTGGGGCAGGAAATGGGGGGGAACCAATGGGGGCAGGAGGAGGAAAAGGGGGGAGGGGGGGGGGGGGGCAAAATAATCAGCCCATAAGATGGAAGGAATCGGGTTTATATTAATAAGGGGGGGGGGGGAAAGGGGGGGGAAGCAGCTTGGTTATGGGGCTGGGGGGGGGGGGGACATTGTACTTATGGGGCTGGAGCCATCTTGGTTATGGGGCTGGGGGGGGGGAACATCGTACTTATGGGGCTGGAGCTGTCTTGGTTATGGGGCTGGGGGGGGGGACATCGTACTTATGGGGCTGAAGCCATCTTGGTTATGGGGCTGGGGGGGGGGGGACATTGTACTTATGGGGCTGGGGGGGGGGACATTGTACTTATGGGGCTGGGAGGGGGGACATTGTACTTATGGGGCTGGGGGGGGGGGGACATTGTACTTATGGGGCTGGAGCCGTCTTGGTTATGGGGCTGGGGGGGGGGGGGAGGACATTGTACTTATGGGGCTGGAGGGGGAGACATCGTACTTATGGGGCTGGAGCCATCGTGGTTATGGGGCTGGAGATGTATTACTTATGGGGCTGGAGCTGTCTTGGTTATGGGGCTGGAACCATCTTGGTTATGGGGCTGGGGGGGGGGACATTGTACTTATGGGGCTGGAGATGTATTACTTATGGGGCTGGAAGGGGGGGGACATCCTACTTATGGGGCTGGAGATGTATTACTTATGGGGCTGGAGCTGTCTTGGTTATGGGGCTGGGAGGGGGGGGGACATTGTACTTATGGGGCTGGAGCCGTCTCACTTATGGGGCTGGAGCTGTCTTACTTATGGGGCTGGGGGGGGGGGGACATCGTACTTATGGGGCTGGAGATGTATTACTTATGGGGCTGGAGCCGTCTTATTTATGGGGCTGGAGCCATCTTGGTTATGGGGCTGGGGGGGCGGGACATTGTACTTATGGGGCTGGAGATGTATTACTTATGGGGCTGGAGCTGTCTTGGTTATGGGGCTGCAGCTGTCTTGGTTATGGGGCTGGAGGGGGGGGGGGGGGACATTGTACTTATGGGGCTGGAGCCATCTTGGTTATGGGGCTGGGGGGGGACGGACATCGTGGTTATGGGGCTGGAGCCGTCTCACTTATGGGGCTGGAGCTGTCTTACTTGTGGGGTTGGGAGTGGGGGGGACATCGTACTTATGGGGCTGGTAGGTATCTATGGGGGCTGGGGAGGGGGCTGAGCCCATGTGACTTATGGGGCTGGGAGGGGGCTGAGCCCATCTTACTTGTGGGGCTGGGGAGGGGGCTGAGCCCATCCTACTTATGGGGCTGGGGGCCAGAGCCATCTTGGTTATGGGGCTGGGAAGGGAAGGGGGTGAGCCCATGTCACTTATGGGGCTGGGAGAGGAATGGGGACCGAACACAGGTCACTTATGGGGCAGGGACCAAACCCAGGTCACTTATGGGGCTGGGACTGACAGGATCTCACTTATGGGGCTGGGGACCGAGCTCATATCAACTTATGGGGCTGGGACCAACAGCATCTCACTTATGGGGCTGGGGACTGAACCCAGGTCACTTATGGGGCTGGGATGGGGCAGGGACTAACAGCATCTCACTTATGGGGCAGGGACCGAACCCAGGTCACTTATGGGGCCGAACCCAGGTCACTTATGGGGCTAGGGACTAACAGCATCTCACTTATGGGGCTGAACGCAGGTCACTTATGGGGCAGGGACCGAACCCAGGTCACTTATGGGGCCGAGGACCAAGCTCATATCAACTTATGGGGCAGGAACCGAACCCAGGTCACTTATGGGGCTGGGACTGACAGCATCTATCCCACTTATGGGGCAGGGACTAACAGCATCTCACTTATGGGGCCGAACCCAGGTCACTTATGGGGCTGGGGACCGAGCTCTTATCAACTTATGGGGCAGGGACCGAACCCAGGCCACTTATGGGGCCGAACCCAGGTCACTTATGGGGCTGGGAGAGGGATGGGGACTGAACTCAGGTCACTTATGGGGCTGGGGACTGAACCCAAGTCACTTATGGGGCCGAACCCGGGTCACTTATGGGGCCAAACCCAGGTCACTTATGGGGCAGGGACTAACAGCATCTCACTTATGGGGCCGAACCCAGGTCACTTATGGGGCCAAACCCAGGTCACTTATGGGGCCAAACCCAGGTCACTTATGGGGCAGGGACCGAGCTCATATCAACTTATGGGGCTGGGACCAACAGCATCTCACTTATGGGGCAGGGGCCGAACCCAGGTCACTTATGGGGCTACTTATGGGGCAGGGACTGACCCCATAGCCGTCCCTTATGGTGCGGGCGCCATCCAGGCCCCCCACGCCGTCTGGCTGTTGGCGGCCTGTGCCCATCTCACTTATGGGGATGGGGACCGACCCCAGGTCACTTATGGGGCTGGGGACTGGGACTGGGGACCAACAGCATCTCACTTATGGGGCTGGGAGAGGGATGGGGACCGAACCCAGGTCACTTATGGGGCTGGGAGAGGGATGGGGACTGAACCCAGGTCACTTATGGGGCTGGGACTGACAACATCTCACTTATGGGGCTGGGAGAGGGATGGGGACTGAACGCAGGTCACTTATGGGGCTGGGGACTGAACCCAAGTCACTTATGGGGCCGAACCCGGGTCACTTATGGGGCCGAACCCAGGTCACTTATGGGGCAGGGACTAACAGCATCTCACTTATGGGGCCGAACCCAGGTCACTTATGGGGCCAAACCCAGGTCACTTATGGGGCCGAACCCAGGTCACTTATGGGGCAGGGACCAACAGCATCTCACTTATGGGGCTGGGGACCGAACCCAGGTCACTTATGGGGCTGGGATGGGGCAGGGACTAACAGCATCTCACTTATGGGGCAGGGACCGAACCCAGGTCACTTATGGGCTGGGGACCGAGCTCATATCAACTTATGGGGCTGGGACCGACAGCATCTATCCCACTTATGGGGCCAAACCCATCTGACTTATGGGGCTACTTATGGGGCAGGGACTGACCCCATAGCCGTCCCTTATGGTGCGGGCGCCATCCAGGCCCCCCACGCCGTCTGGCTGTTGGCGGCCTGTGCCCATCTCACTTATGGGGCTGGGACCGAACCCAGGTCACTTATGGGGCTGGGGACTGACCTCGTATCAACTTATGGGCAGGGACTAACAGCATCTCACTTATGGGGCTGAACCCAGGTCACTTATGGGGCTGGGATGGGGCAGGGACTAACAGCATCTCACTTATGGGGCAGGGACCAAACCCAGGTCACTTATGGGGCTGAACCCAGGTCACTTATGGGGCTGGGGACCAACAGCATCTCACTTATGGGGCTGGGAGAGGGATGGGGACCTAACCCAGGTCACTTATGGGGCAGGGACCGAACCCAGGTCACTTATGGGGCTGGGACTGACAGGATCTCACTTATGGGGCTGGGGACTGGGCTCATATCAACTTATGGGGCTGGGACCGAACCCAGGTCACTTATGGGGCTGGGGACTGAGCTCATATCAACTTATGGGGCAGGGACCGAACCCAGGTCACTTATGGGGCTGGGACCGACAGCATCTATCCCACTTATGGGGCAGGGACTAACAGCATCTCACTTATGGGGCTGGGGACCGAACCCGGGTCACTTATGGGGCTGAACCCAGGTCACTTATGGGGCCGAACCCGGGTCACTTATGGAGGACTAACAGCATCTGACTTATGGGGCCGAACGCAGGTCACTTATGGGGCAGGGACTGACAGGATCTCACTTATGGGGCTGGGGACCGAACCCGGGTCACTTATGGGGCTGAACCCAGGTCACTTATGGGGCTGAACCCAGATCATTTATGGGGCTGGGGACCAACAGCATCTCACTTATGGGGCCAAACCGAGGTCACTTATGGGGCAGGGACCAACAGCATCTCAATTATGGGGCAGGGACTGAACCCAGGTCACTTATGGGGCCGAACGCAGGTCACTTATGGGGCAGGGACTGACCCCATAGCCGTCCCTTATGGTGCGGGCGCCATCCAGGCCCCCCAGGCCGTCTGGCTGTTGGCGGCCTGTGCCCACGCTGCGGTGGCGGCGCTGTTGACGTTGTTGGCGCTGTTGCTGCTCCCGTCGGCGCTGCTCCACGCGGCGTATTGAGCCGAGGCGTCGGCGCCGCCATATTGGGTGGCGTCGTTGGCGTAGGGGCCGGAAGCGGCGCCATATTGGCTGCTGTCGGAAGCGGAAGAGGAAGCGGAAGTGGTGGAGGTTTGTTGTTGTTGTTGTTGTTGTTGTTGTTGTTGGACGGCGGCGGCGTATTGAGCGGCGGCGGCGGCCATGGCGCTGTAATGGTTGTACTGGGCGTACTGGGAGGACTGGGAAGAGGAAGAGGAAGCGGAAGAGGAAGCGGAGTATTGGGAGGCGTACTGGGAGTACTGGGCGTACTGGTAGGCGCTGTACTGGGAGCCGGAAGCCGAGTATTGGTGGCCATATTGGGTGTATTGGTAGAGGCGGGACGAGGCCACGCCCGCCGGAGGGTGGCGGCGAATGGGGATGGAGAACGAGGGGGCGTGGCCGCCGAAGCCCCGCCCACCATGCGGTGGCAACAAGGGGAAGCCAATCGGGAGGCGGCTCCGCCGGCGCAGCCCAATCGGTGCAAGCAGGAGGCGGAGCTTAAGCGGCCGCAGGCTCCGCCCCCTTGTTGGAGGCGGTGTAAGCAGGAGGCGGAGCTTAAGCGGGGGAGCACGAAGCGCCGCCTCCCGATTGGAGGCGGTGGGCGCAAGCTCCGCCCCCCAGCCCCATTCGCCCCGCCCCCCCGAAACAAGCCCCGCCCCCTGCGCGGCAGGGAGTGGCTAAGAAGGGGGAGGCGGGGCTACGGGGGGAAACAAGCTCCGCCCCCTCGGGGCGTGGCTAAAAAGGGGGAGGCGGGGCTTCGGGAGAAGGTGGCCCCGCCCCTCAGCAAAGGGAACGGGCCGCGGGGGGAGGAGCCTAAAGAGGCCACGCCCCCTCGGGTCGGGGTGAGAGCCAATAGGGAGCGGGGGCGCGGGCGGGGCCGCGGGGGGGGCGGGTCGGGGTGAGGGCCAATAGGGAGCCGGGAGCGCGGGGCGCGGCCAGGGAGGGGCGAGCGGGAGCCAATGAGAGGAGAGAGCCGGGAGCGCGGGGGGCGGGGCTTGCGGTGGCGTGGTCACGGCGGTGGTGGGCGGGGCTGTGGTGGTGGGCGGGGCCGAAGAGGAGGAAGGGGCGGAGTCTGAGGAGGAAGCGGGGGCGGAAGGGGCGGGGTCTGAGGAGGAAGTGGGCGGGGTGGGAGAGGAAGTGGGCGGGGCTTGGAGGGGGAAGGGGCGGGGACTGAGGAGGAAGTGGGGGGAGGGGAGGAGGAAGCGGGAGGGGGAGGGGCGGGATCTGAGCAGGAAGTGGAGGGGCTGTGGCGGCGGTGGGGGCGGAAGAGGAAGAGGAAGAGGAGGAGGAGGAAGAGGAAGAGGAAGAGGAGGAGCTGGAGGAGGAGGAAGAGGAAGAGGAGGAGGAGGAGGAAGAGGAAGAGGAAGAAGAGGAGGAGGAAGAGGAAGAGGAGGAAGAGGAAGAGCTGCGGCTGCGTTTCTTGCGCCTCTTGGGTCGGCCTTCACGTTCTGTTGTTGCTGTTGCTGTGGCCGCCATTGCTGCTACTTCCGCCATGGAAGCTTCCGGAACTTCCGCTGCCACCAATTGGGTCCTGGGGGGGGGAAATATGGGGTCAGATGGGGGCAGGAGGGGTAGAAGGGGGCTATGGGGTGGCTGAGAGCTATGGGGAGGGGATATGGGGTAGCTGAGGGCAATGGGAGGGGTAGAAGGGGGCTATGGGGTGGGTAATGGCAATGGGGAGAGAGCTATGGGGTGGCTGAGGGCAATGGGAAAGGAAGAAGGGGGCTATGGGGTAGGTAACGGCAATGGGGAGGGGGTTATGGGGTGGCTGACGGCAATGGGAGGGGTAGAAGGGGGCTATGGGGTGGGTGACA
>NW_027315647.1:0-64977 GCF_039878825.1 Excalfactoria chinensis
TAATGCAAGTTCTTGAATGCAAGACTGCACCCTGATGCAACCCTGTTCTAGAATGCAAGACTTCTCTATGAAGCAAGCATGTTCTGGAATGCAAGCATGTTCTAAATTGCAAGACTGCACTATGATGCAAGACTGTTTCTAGAAAACAAGACTGTGTCTTGTTGCAACCGTGTTCTAGAATGCAAGCATCCACTATGATTCAAAGTAGTCCTAGAATTCAAGCCTGCAATATGATGCAAACATGTTCTAGAATGCAAGACTTCTCTATGATGCAAGCGGTTCTAGAATGCAAGACTTCTCTATGATGCAAGCGTGTTCTAGAATGCAAGCATGTTCTAGAATGCAAGACCTCTCTATGATGCAAGCGTGTTCTTGAATGCAAGCATGTTCTAGAATGCAAGACTTATCTATGATGCAATCGTGTTCTAGAATGCAAGCATGTTCTAGAATGCAAGACTGCACCCTGATGTAACCCTGTTCTAGAATGCAAGACTTCTCTATGATGCAAACCTGTTCTAGAATGCAAGCCTGCATTATGATTGAAGGCAGTTCTAGAATTCAAGCCTGCATAATGATGCAATCCTGTTCTAGAATGCAAGACTTCTCTATTATGCAAGCGTGTACTAGAATGCTAGCAAGTTCTAGAATGCAAGACTTCTCTATGATGCAAGCGTGTCCTAGAATGCAAGCCTGCATTATGATTCAACGCAGTTCTAGAATGCAAGCCTGCACTATGATGCAAACATGTTCTAGAATGCAAGACTGCACCATGATTCAACCCTGTTCTAGAATGCAAGACTTCTCTATGATGCAACCCTGTTCTAGAATGCAAGACTTCTCTATGCTGCAAGCGTGTTCTAGAATGCAACAAGTTCTAGAATGCAAGACTGCATCCTGATGCAACCCTGTTCTAGAACGCAAGACTTCTGTATGATGCAAGCATGTTCTAGAATGCAAGCATGTTCTAGATTGCAAGACTGCACTATGAAGCAAGACTGTTTCTAGAATGCAAGACTGTACCTTGTTGCAAACCTGTTCTAGAATGCAAGCCTGCACTATGATTCAAAGTAGTCCTAGAATTCAAGCCTGCAATATGATGCAAACATGTTCTAGAATGCAAGACTTCTCTATGATGCAACCCTGTTCTAGAATGCAAGCATGTTCTAGAATGCAAGACTGCACCCTGATGCAACCCTGTTCTAGAATGCAAGACTTCTCTATGATGCAACCCTGTTCTGGAATGCAAGCATGTTCTAGAATGCAAGACTGCACCCTGATGCAACACTGTTCTAGAATGCAAGACTTCTCTATGATGCAAGCATGTTCTAGAATGCAAGACTGCACTATGATGCAAGACTGTTTCTAGAATGCAAGACTGTACCTTGTTGCAAACCTGTTCTAGAATGCAAGCCTGCACTATGATTCAAAGTAGTCAACCTTGCATTGTACTTTTCTAGATCAAGCTTCCATCATAGAGAAGTCTTGCATTCTAGAAAGTGTTTGCATCATATTGCAGGCTTGAATTCTAGGACTACTTTGAATCATAGTGCAGGCTTGTATTCTATAACAGGGTTGCAACAAGGTACAGTCTTGCATTCTAGAAACAGTCTTGCATCAGGGTGCAGGCTTGCATTCTAGAACATGCTTGCATTCTATAACATGCTTGCATCATAGAGAAGTCTTGCATTCTAGAACAGGGTTGCATCAGGGTGCAGTCTTGCATTCTAGAACTTGCTTGCATTCTAGAACACACTTGCAGCATAGAGAAGTCTTGCATTCTAGAACAAGGTTGCATCATGGAGAAGTCTTGCATTCTAGAACAGGGTTGCGTCAGGGTACAGTCTTGCATTCTAGAACATGCTTGCATTCTAGGACACGCTTGCATAATAGTGAAGTCTTGCATTCTAGAACATGCTTGCATTCTAGAACACGCTTGCATCATAGAGAAGTATTGCATCATAGTGCAGGCTTGCATTCTAGAACTGCGTTGAATCATAATGCACGCTTGCATTCTAGGACACGCTTGCATCATAGAGAAGTCTTGAATTCTAGAAAGGGGTTGATTCAGGGTGCAGTCTTGCGTTCTAGATCTTGCTTGCATCATAGAACACGCTTGCAGCATAGAGAAGTATTGCATTCTGGAGCAGGGTTACATCATAGTGCAGGCTTGAATTCTAGAACTGCCTTCAATCATAATGCAGGCTTGCATTCTAGAACAGGGTTGCATCATAGAGAAGTCTTGCATTCTAGAACAGGGTTGCATCAGGGTGCAGTCTTGCATTCAAGAACTTCCTTGCATTCTAGAACACGCTTGCAGCATAGAGAAGTCTTGCATTCTAGAACAGGGTTGCATCATAGTGCAGGCTTGAATTCTAGAACTGCCTTCAATCATAATGCTGGCTTGCATTCTAGAACAGGGTTGCATCAGGGTGCAGTCTTGCATTCTAGAACTTGCATGCATTCTAGAACAGGGTTGCAACATAGTGAAGTCTTGCATTCTAGAACATTCTTGCATTCCAGAACAGTGTTGCATCATAGAGAAGTCTTGCATTCTAGAACAGGGTTGCATCAGGTTGCAGTCTTGCATACTAGAACACGCTTGCATTCTAGAACACGCTTGCATCATAGAGAAGGCTTGCATTCTAGAACATGTTTGCATCTGGGTGCAGTCTTGCATACTAGAACATGCTTGCATTCTAGAACACGCATGCATCATAAAGAAGTCTAGCATTCTAGAACATGCTTACATTCTAGAACATGCTTGCATCATAGAGAAGTCTTGCATTCTAGAACATGCTTGCATTCCAGAACAGGGTTGCATCATAGAGAAGTCTTGCATTCTAGAACACGGTTGCATCAGGGTGCAGTCTTGCATTCTAAAACATGCTTGCATTCTAGAACACGCATGCATCATAGAGAAGTCTAGCATTCTAGAACATGCTTACATTCTAGAACACGCTTGCATCATAGAGAAGTCTTGCATTCTAGAACATGCTTGCATTTTAGAACACGCTTGCATCATAGAGAAGTCTTGCATTCTAGAACATGCTTGCATTCCAGAACAGGGTTGCATCATAGAGAAGTCTTGCATTCTAGAACACGGTTGCATCAGGGTGCAGTCTTGCATTCTAAAACATGCTTGCATTCTAGAACACGCATGCATCATAGAGAAGTCTTGCATTTTAGAACATGGTTGCATTCTAGAACACGCATGCATCATAGAGAAGTCTAGCATTCTAGAACATGCTTACATTCTAGAACACGCTTGCATCATAGAGAAGTCTTGCATTCTAGAACATGCTTGCATTTTAGAACACGCTTGCATCATAGAGAAGGCTTGCATTCTAGAACATGTTTGCATCAGGGTGCAGTCTTGTGTTCTAGAACTTGCTTGCATCATAAAACACGCTTGCATCATAGAGAAGTCTTGCATTCTAGAACAGGGTTGCATCAGGGTGCAGTCTTGCATTCTAGAACTCCCTTGAATCATAATGCAGCCTTGAATTCTAGAACACGGTTGCATCAGTGTGCTGTCTTGCAATCTAGAACATGCTTGCATTCTAGAACACGCTTGCATCATAGAGAAGCCTTGCATTCTAGAAAATGCTTGCATTCTAGAACACGCTTGCATCATAGTGAAGTCTTGCATTCTAGAACATGCTTGCATTCTAGAACGCTTTCATCATAGAGAAGTAGATAAGAGGTCCTTCTATCTACAGAATGCTGCTTTTTAGTATGATATGACACACTGTTGCCAGAATACTTCTTTTCCTTTACAAATTAAGGACATTTCCACCCTAAATATCAGTCTCTGTCAAAATTTGGAAAATTTTCACAAGACTATCAATAGTGACCCCAGAAATCAGAAGTTCTTCTTAAGTATCACTCTTTATCTTCGCAAAAGTAGGATTTTCTTTCAAAAATAAATGCTTCTCAACCTTAAAAACATCATTTCCTCCCCAAACTGCTGGGTTTTATCCCAAAAGATGACATTTTCTCTACAAAATGAAGCTTTCTAGCTCAGTTATCAAGCATTGCTTCCAGAATACCTGCTTTCCTCTACAAAACAAGGAGATTTCCACCCGAAATATCAATTTCTGACAACATTTAGGCAATTTTTCACCAGAATAACAATACTTATCCCAGAAATAAGAAGTTCTCTCCTAAGTATCACTCCTTATCCTTGCAATAAATGGAATTTTCTTTCCAAATAATGCTTTTCATCCTAAAAATAGCATTTTCTCCCCAAAATTTTGGTTTTTAACCACAATAGAAGATAACTTTCTCTACAAAACGATGCTTTCTGGAGAATATGACGCATGAATTCCACCATGCCTGTTTGCCTGTACAAAAGTAGGACATTTCCACCCGAAATATCAATTTCTGTCTACATTTAGACCATTTTTCACCAGAAAAACAATACTTATCCCAGAAATAAGAAGGTTATCACTCCTTATCATTGCAATAAATGGAATTTTCTTTCCAAAATAATGATTTTCATCCTTAAAAATAGCATTTTCTTCTCAAATTCTGGTTTTAACCACAATAGAAGATAACTTTCTCTACAAAACGATGCTTTCTGGGAGAATATGACGCATTAATTCCATCATGCCTGTTTGCCTGTACAAAAGTAGGGCATTTCCTCCCGAAATATCAATTTCTGTCTACATTTAGACCATTTTTTACCAGAATAACAATACTTATCCCAGAAATAAGAAGGTTATCACTCTCCTTATCATTGCAATAAATGGAATTTTCTTTCCAAAATAATGCTTTTCATCCCTCAAATCAGCATTTTATTCCAAAAATGCTGGTTTTCATCCTTGAAAGAAGACATTTTCTCTACAAAATGATGCTTTGTAGCATCGTATGACCCATTGTTTCCAGAATTCCTATTTTCCTCTACAAAACCAGGATATTCCCACCCGAAATTTCCATTTCTGTCACCATTTAGAATTGATTCACAGAAATATCAAAACTTACCCACAAATTACAAGGTCCGTCTTAAGTATCACTCTTTATCTTGGCAAAATTATGATTTTCTTTCCAAAATAATGCTTTTCACCTAACAATAGCATTTTATTCCCCAAAATGCTGGTCTTCATCCCTGAAAGAAGACGTTTTCTCTACAAAATGATGCTTTCTAGCGGAATATTGCACCTTGTTTCCAGAATACCGTTTTCCTCTACAGAATTCAGACATCTCCACGCGAAATATCAATTTCCGTCAAATTTGGAAAATTTTCACGCGAATATGGATACTTACCCCCAGAAATAAGAAGCTCTCTCATAAGTATCGTTTTTTCTCTTGCAAAAATATTATTATTTTTACAAAAATATATATTCAAAACTTGGATACAGCATGTCATTCCAGAAATACTAGATTTCATTCCCTAATGAAGACACTCCTCATAAAAGCTTCTTTTTTTCTTACAAAAAAGCTATCATTTCTTCTCATTACAAAACAATTTTCTAACTCAGTTTATATTCTACTTTCATTCCTTTCTTATAAAGTCTCGTTTTCCTCTTAATATTTCCTTCATCGTTCTGTTGCATAATTTTAACTCGACAACCTATATGCTTCTCACTCAAAAGAAAGGTACCGGCCGAAGTCGCGCTACTCGGCTGCAGCAGAGACGCTCGAATCACGGAGCTCGGTTGTTGCCGCTTCTCCGAGAAAAGAGCGGTCGCGGCCAAATCGGTAGCCGAAAAAGAGCGACTTCGGCCGGCTGCTTTCTTCCGAGGCGGGGGGGGTTCCTCACGGCAGCCCGGAAAGGAACACTTTGTCTTCAGCTTCCTTTCTCGCTGAAAGCACAACTCCTAGCACTGTTCCAAGCGGTTATTCTTCCGTTTGGACAGATTTCGTTTCTTTCCTCTTTTTCCATTGCTACACAACTAGTTTCTCAGTCGAAGTGGAAAGAAACGAGTTCTTCTTACTTATCTGACGGGCGTGCTCAATAGAGCTGGGAGTTGCTCATTCGGAGAGAACACGACTTGATGTTCAATTCGCTCTATTCTAGGCTGCGGGGATACGCTTCTCCCTCGAGAGAGGTGCCGGCCGAAGTCGCACTACTCGGCTGCAGCAGAGACGCTCGAATCACGGAGCTCGGTTGTTGCCGCTTCTCCGAGAAAAGAGCGGTCGCGGCCAAATCGGTAGCCGATAAAGAGCGACTTCGGCCGGCTGCTTTCTTCCGAGGCGGGGGGTTCCTTACGGCAGCCCGGAAAGAACACTTTGTCCTCAGCTTCCTTTCTCGCTGAAAGCACAACTCCTAGCACTGTTCCAAGCGGTTATTCTTCCGTTTGGACAGATTTCGTTTCTTTCCTCTTTTCCATTGCTACACAACTAGTTTCTCAGTCGAAGTGGAAAGAAACGAGTTCTTCTTACTTATCTGACGGGCGTGCTCAATAGAGCTGGGAGTTGCTCATTCGGAGAGAACACGACTTGATGTTCAATTCGCTCTATTCTAGCCTGCGGGATACGCTTCTCCCTCGAGAGAGGTGCCGGCCGAAGTCGCACTACTCGGCTGCAGCAGAGACGCTCGAAATCACGGACCTCGGGTTGTTGCCGCTTCTCCGAGAAAAGAGCGGTCGCGGCCAAATCGGTAGCCGATAAAGAGCGACTTCGGCCGGCTGCTATCTCCCGCGGCGGCGGTGTTCCTCACTTTCGCATTTTCACGCGAATATGGATACTTACCCCAGAAATAAGAAGTTCTCTCATAAGCATCGTTCTTTCTCTTTGCAAAAATATTACTATTTTTACAAAAAATTATTTTTAATACATGAATAAAGCATGTCATGAAAATTTTCAAAATTTTCTCCGATGGAAAGCATCATTTTCTAGAGAAAATGTCTTCTTTTGGGGATGAAATCCAGAATTTGGGGGTGAAAATGCTGTCTTGAGTGATGAAATGCATTACTTTGGAAAGAGAATAGTATTCTTGAAAAGATAAAGAATGATTCTTAAGAGAGAACTTCTAATCTCCGCGATAAGTATTGATATTAATGTGAAAATGTTTTAATTTTAACAGAAACTGCTAATTAGTTTAGAAATGTCCTTAATTTCTAGAGTAAAACAGGTATTCCGGAAATAGTATGACATACTCTGATAGAAAACAAGATTTTATAGGGAAAGTGTCTTCATGAGGGGATAAAATCCAGTATTTTTGGGATGACATGCTATATCCAAGTATTAAAAATATTTTTTTTGTAAAAATAATAATATTTTTGCAAAGAGAAAGAACGATACTTATGAGAGAACTTCTTATTTCTGGGGTAAGTATTGTTATTCTGGTGAAAAATTGCCTAAATGTTGTCAGAAATTGATATTTCGGGTGGAAATCTCCTTGTTTTGTAGAGGAAAGTAGGTATTCTGGAAGCAATGCTTGATAACTGAGCTAGAAAGCTTCATTTTGTAGAGAAAATGTCATCTTTTGGGGATAAAACCCAGCAGTTTGGGGAAGAAATGATGTTTTTAAGGTTGAGAAGCATTATTTTTGAAAGAAAATCCTACTTTTGCGAAGATAAAGAGTGATACTTAAGAAAGAACTTCTGATTTCTGGGGTCACTATTGATAGTCTTGTGACAAATTTTCCAAATTTTCACAGAGACTGATATTTAGGGTGGAAATGTCCTTAATTTGTAAAGGAAAAGAAGTATTCTGGCAACAGTGTGTCATATCTCTCTATGATGCAAGCGTATTCTAGAATGCAAGCATGTTCTAGAATGCAAAGACTCCACCCTGATGCAACCCTGTTCTAGAATGCAAGACTGTACCTTGATGCAACCCTGTTCTAGAATGCAAGCGTGTTCTAGAATGCAAGAGTTCTCTATGATGCAACCCTGTTCTAGAATGCAAGATTTCTCTATGATGCAAGCGTGTTCTAGAATGCAACCCTGTTCTAGATTGCAAGACTTCTCTATGATGCGTGTTCTAGGAATGCAAGCATGTTCAAGAATGCAAGACTTCTCTATGATGCAACCCTGTTCTCGAATGCAAGCATGTTCTAGAATGCAAGACTCCACCCTGATGCAACCTGTTCTAGAATGCAAGCGTGTTCTAGAATGCAACAGTTCTCTATGATGCAACCCTGTTCTAGAATGCAAGATTTCTCTATGATGCAAGCGTGTTCTAGAATGCAACCCTGTTCTAGATTGCAAGACTTCTCTATGATGCGTGTTCTAGAATGCAAGCATGTTCAAGAATGCAAGACTTCTCTATGATGCAACCCTGTTCTTGAATGCAAGCATGTTCTAGAATGCAAGACTCCACCCTGATGCAACCCTGTTCTAGAATGCAAGACTTCTCTATGATGCAACCCTGTTCTAGACTGCAAGACTTTTCTATGGTGCAAGCGTGTTCTAGAATGCAACAAGTTCGAGAATGCAAGACTGCATCCTGATGCAACCCTGTTCTAGAATGCAAGACTTCTCTATGATGCAACCCTGTTCTGGAATGCATGAATGTTCTAGAATGCAAGACTTCTCTATGATGCAGTCGTGTTCTAGAATGCAAGCATGTTCTAGAATGCAAGACTTCTCTATGATGCAACCCTGTTCTAGAATGCAAGCCTGCATTATGATTGAAGGCAGTTCTAGAATTCAAGCCTGCACTATGATGCAACCCTGTTCTAGAATCCAAGACTTCTCTATGCTGCAAAGCGTGTTCTAGAATGCAAGCAAGTTCTTGAATGCAAGACTGCACCCTGATGCAAACCTGTTCTAGAATGCAAGACTTCTCTATGATGCAAGCAAGTTCTAGAATGCAAGAATGTTCTAGAATGCAAGACCTTCTCTATGATGCAAGCGTGTTCTAGAATGCAAGCATGTTCTAGAATGCAAGACTGCACCCTGATGCAACCCTGTTCTAGAATGCAAGATTTCTCTATGATGCAAGCGTGTTCTAGAATGCAACCCTGTTCTAGATTGCAAGACTTCTCTATGATGCGTGTTCTAGAATGCAGGCATGTTCTAGAATGCAAGACTTCTCTATGATGCAACCCTGTTCTAGAATGCAAGCATGTTCTAGAATGCAAGACTCACCCTGATGCAACCCTGTTCTAGAATGCAAGCCTGCATTATGATTGAAGGCAGTTCTAGAATTCAAGCCTGCACTATGATGCAACCCTGTTCTAGAATCCAAGACTTCTCTATGCTGCAAGCGTGTTCTAGAATGCAACAAGTTCTAGAATGCAAGACTGCATCCTGATGCAACCCTGTTCTAGAACGCAAGACTTCTCTATGATGCAAGCATGTTCTAGATTGCAAGACTGCTCTATGATCCAAGACTGTTTCTAGAAAGCAAGACTGTACCTTGTTGCAACCCTGTTCTAGAATGCAAGCCTGCACTATGATTCAAAGTAGTCCTAGAATTCAAGCCTGCAATATGATGCAAACATGTTCTAGAATACTAGACTTCTCTATGATGCAACCCTGTTCTAGAATGCAACCATGTTCTAAAATGCAAGACTTCTCTATGATGCATGCGTGTTCTAGAATGCAAGCATGTTCTAGAATGCAAGACTGCATAATGATGCAACCGTGTTCTAGAATGCAAGACTTCTCTCTGATGCAAGCGTGTCCTAGAATGCAAGCCTGCATTATGATTCAACGCAGTTCTAGAATGCAAAACTGCACTATGATGCAAACATGTTCTAGAGTGCAAGACTGCACCCTGATGCAGCCCAGTTCTAGAATACAAGACTTCTCTATGATGCAAGCGTGTTCTAGAATGAAAGCATGTTCTAGAATGCAAGACTGCACTATGATGCAACCCTGTTCTAGAATGCAAGACTGTACCTTGATGCATCCCTGTTCTAGAATACAAGCCTGCATTATGATTCAAGGCAGTTCTAGAATGCAAGACTGCACCCTGATGCAACCCTGTTCTAGAATGCAAGACTTCTCTATGATGCAACCCTGTTCTAGAATGCAAGCATGTTCTAGAATGCAAAACTTCTCTATGATGCAAGCGTGTTCTAGAATGCAAGCATGTTCTAGAATGCAAGACTGAACCCTGATGCAACCGTGTTCTAGAATTTAAGACAGCACCTTGATGCATCCCTGTTCTAGAATACAAGCCTGCATTATGATTCAAGGCAGTTCTAGAATGCAAGACTGCACCCTGACACAACCCTGTTCTAGAATGCAAGACTTCTCTATGATGCAACCCTGTTCTAGAATGCAAGCATGTTCTAGAATGCAAGACTGCACCCTGATGCAACCCTGTTCTAGAATGCAAGACTTCTCTATGATGCAACCCTGTTCTGGAATGCAAGCATGTTCTAGAATGCAAGACTGCACCCTGATGCAACACTGTTCTAGAATGCAAGACTTCTCTATGATGCAAGCATGTTCTAGAATGCAAGACTGCACTATGATGCAAGACTGTTTCTAGAATGCAAGACTGTACCTTGTTGCAAACCTGTTCTAGAATGCAAGCCTGCACTATGATTCAAAGTAGTCAACCTTGCATTGTACTTTTCTAGATCAAGCTTCCATCATAGAGAAGTCTTGCATTCTAGAAAGTGTTTGCATCATATTGCAGGCTTGAATTCTAGGACTACTTTGAATCATAGTGCAGGCTTGTATTCTATAACAGGGTTGCAACAAGGTACAGTCTTGCATTCTAGAAACAGTCTTGCATCAGGGTGCAGTCTTGCATTCTAGAACATGCTTGCATTCTATAACATGCTTGCATCATAGAGAAGTCTTGCATTCTAGAACAGGGTTGCATCAGGGTGCAGTCTTGCATTCTAGAACTTGCTTGCATTCTAGAACACACTTGCAGCATAGAGAAGTCTTGCATTCTAGAACAAGGTTGCATCATGGAGAAGTCTTGCATTCTAGAACAGGGTTGCGTCAGGGTACAGTCTTGCATTCTAGAACATGCTTGCATTCTAGGACACGCTTGCATAATAGTGAAGTCTTGCATTCTAGAACATGCTTGCATTCTAGAACACGCTTGCATCATAGAGAAGTATTGCATCATAGTGCAGGCTTGCATTCTAGAACTGCGTTGAATCATAATGCACTCTTGCATTCTAGGACACGCTTGCATCATAGAGAAGTCTTGAATTCTAGAAAGGGGTTGATTCAGGGTGCAGTCTTGCGTTCTAGATCTTGCTTGCATCATAGAACACGCTTGCAGCATAGAGAAGTATTGCATTCTGGAGCAGGGTTACATCATAGTGCAGGCTTGAATTCTAGAACTGCCTTCAATCATAATGCAGGCTTGCATTCTAGAACAGGGTTGCATCATAGAGAAGTCTTGCATTCTAGAACAGGGTTGCATCAGGGTGCAGTCTTGCATTCAAGAACTTCCTTGCATTCTAGAACACGCTTGCAGCATAGAGAAGTCTTGCATTCTAGAACAGGGTTGCATCATAGTGCAGGCTTGAATTCTAGAAACTGCCTTCAATCATAATGAAGGCTTGCATTCCAAAACAGGGTTGCATCAGGGTGCAGTCTTGCATTCTAGAACTTGCTTGCATTCTAGAACAGGGTTGCAACATAGTGAAGTCTTGCATTCTAGAACATTCTTGCATTCCAGAACAGTGTTGCCATCATAGAGAAGTCTTGCATTCTAGAACAGGGTTGCATCAGGTTGCAGTCTTGCATACTAGAACATGCTTGCATTCTAGAACACGCTTGCATCATAGAGAAGGCTTGCATTCTAGAACATGTTTGCATCTGGGTGCAGTCTTGCATACTAGAACATGCTTGCATTCTAGAACACGCATGCATCATAAAGAAGTCTAGCATTCTAGAACATGCTTACATTCTAGAACATGCTTGCATCATAGAGAAGTCTTGCATTCTAGAACATGCTTGCATTTCAGAACAGGGTTGCATCATAGAGAAGTCTTGCATTCTAGAACACGGTTGCATCAGGGTGCAGTCTTGCATTCTAAAACATGCTTGCATTCTAGAACACGCATGCATCATAGAGAAGTCTTGCATTTTAGAACATGGTTGCATTCTAGAACACGCATGCATCATAGAGAAGTCTAGCATTCTAGAACATGCTTACATTCTAGAACACGCTTGCATCATAGAGAAGTCTTGCATTCTAGAACATGCTTGCATTTTAGAACACGCTTGCATCATAGAGAAGGCTTGCATTCTAGAACATGTTTGCATCAGGGTGCAGTCTTGTGTTCTAGAACTTGCTTGCATCATAAAACACGCTTGCATCATAGAGAAGTCTTGCATTCTAGAACAGGGTTGCATCAGAGTGCAGTCTTGCATTCTAGAACTCCTTGAATCATAATGCAGCCTTGAATTCTAGAACACGGTTGCATCAGTGTGCTGTCTTGCAATCTAGACATGCTTGCATTCTAGAACACGCTTGCATCATAGAGAAGCCTTGCATTCTAGAAAATGCTTGCATTCTAGAACACGCTTGCATCATAGTGAAGTCTTGCATTCTAGAACATGCTTGCATTCTAGAACGCTTTCATCATAGAGAAGTAGATAAAGAGGTCCTTCTATCTACAGAATGCTGCTTTTTAGTATGATATGACACACTGTTGCCAGAATACTTCTTTTCCTTTACAAATTAAGGACATTTCCACCCTAAATATCAGTCTCTGTCACAAATTTGGAAAATTTTCACAAGACTATCAATAGTGACCCCAGAAATCAGAAGTTCTTTCCTAAGTATCACTCTTTATCTTCGCAAAAGTAGGATTTTCTTTCAAAAATAATGCTTCTCAACCTTAAAAACATCATTTCCTCCCCAAAGTGCTGGGTTTTATCCCCAAAAGATGACATTTTCTCTACAAAATGAAGCTTTCTAGCTCAGTTATCAAGCATTGCTTCCAGAATACCTGCTTTCCTCTACAAAACAAGGAGATTTCCACCCGAAATATCAATTTCTGACAACATTAGGCAATTTTTCACCAGAATAACAATACTTATCCCAGAAATAAGAAGTTCTCTCCTAAGTATCACTCCTTATCCTTGCAATAAATGGAATTTTCTTTCCAAAATAATGCTTTTCATCCCTAAAAATAGCATTTTCTCCCCAAAATTTTGGTTTTTAACCACAATAGAAGATAACTTTCTCTACAAAACGATGCTTTCTGGGAGAATATGACGCATGAATTCCACCATGCCTGTTTGCCTGTACAAAAGTAGGGCATTTCCACCCGAAATATCAATTTCTGTCTACATTTAGACCATTTTTCACCAGAATAACAATACTTATCCAGAAATAAGAAGGTTATCACTCCTTATCATTGCAATAAATGGAATTTTCTTTCCAAAATAATGCTTTTCATCCTTAAAAATAGCATTTTCTTCTCAAAATTCTGGTTTTTAACCACAATAGAAGATAACTTTCTCTACAAAACGATGCTTTCTGGGAGAATATGACGCATTAATTCCATCATGCCTGTTTGCCTGTACAAAAGTAGGGCATTTCCTCCCGAAATATCAATTTCTGTCTACATTTAGACCATTTTTTACCAGAATAACAATACTTATCCCAGAAATAAGAAGGTTATCACTCCTTATCATTGCAATAAATGGAATTTTCTTTCCAAAATAATGCTTTTCATCCCTCAAATCAGCATTTTATTCCCAAAAATGCTGGTTTTCATCCTTGAAAGAAGACATTTTCTCTACAAAATGATGCTTTGTAGCATCGTATGACCCATTGTTTCCAGAATTCCTATTTTCCTCTACAAAACCAGGATATTCCCACCCGAAATTTCCATTTCTGTCACCATTTAGAATTGATTCACAGAAATATCAAAACTTACCCCACAAATTACAAGGTCCGTCTTAAGTATCACTCTTTATCTTGGCAAAATTATGATTTTCTTTCCAAAATAATGCTTTTCACCCTAACAATAGCATTTTATTCCCCAAAATGCTGGTCTTCATCCCTGAAAGAAGACGTTTTCTCTACAAAATGATGCTTTCTAGCGGAATATTGCACCTTGTTTCCAGAATACCCGTTTTCCTCTACAGAATTCAGACATCTCCACGCGAAATATCAATTTCCGTCAAAATTTGGAAAATTTTCACGCGAATATGGATACTTACCCCAGAAATAAGAAGCTCTCTCATAAGTATCGTTTTTTCTCTTTGCAAAAATATTATTATTTTTACAAAAAATATATATTCAAAACTTGGATACAGCATGTCATTCCAGAAATACTAGATTTCATTCCCTAATGAAGACACTCCTCATAAAATCTTCTTTTTTCTTACAAAAAAGCTATCATTTCTTCTCATTACAAAACAATTTTCTAACTCAGTTTATATTCTACTTTCATTCCTTTCTTATAAAGTCTCGTTTTCCTCTTAATATTTCCTTCATCGTTCTGTTGCATAATTTTAACTCGACAACCTATATGCTTCTCACTCAAAAGAAAGGTACCGGCCGAAGTCGCGCTACTCGGCTGCAGCAGAGACGCTCGAATCACGGAGCTCGGTTGTTGCCGCTTCTCGAGAAAAGAGCGGTCGCGGCCAAATCGGTAGCCGAAAAAGAGCGACTTCGGCCGGCTGCTTTCTTCCGAGGCGGGGGGGTTCCTCACGGCAGCCCGGAAAGGAACACTTTGTCTTCAGCTTCCTTTCTCGCTGAAAGCACAACTCCTAGCACTGTTCCAAGCGGTTATTCTTCCGTTTGGACAGATTTCGTTTCTTTCCTCTTTTTCCATTGCTACACAACTAGTTTCTCAGTCGAAGTGGAAAGAAACGAGTTCTTCTTACTTATCTGACGGGCGTGCTCAATAGAGCTGGGAGTTGCTCATTCGGAGAGAACACGACTTGATGTTCAATTCGCTCTATTCTAGGCTGCGGGGATACGCTTCTCCCTCGAGAGAGGTGCCGGCCGAAGTCGCACTACTCGGCTGCAGCAGAGACGCTCGAATCACGGAGCTCGGTTGTTGCCGCTTCTCCGAGAAAAGAGCGGTTGCGGCCAAATCGGTAGCCGATAAAGAGCGACTTCGGCCGGCTGCTTTCTTCCGAGGCGGGGGGGTTCCTTACGGCAGCCCGGAAAGGAACACTTTGTCCTCAGCTTCCTTTCTCGCTGAAAGCACAACTCCTAGCACTGTTCCAAGCGGTTATTCTTCCGTTTGGACAGATTTCGTTTCTTTCCTCTTTTTCCATTGCTACACAACTAGTTTCTCAGTCGAAGTGGAAAGAAACGAGTTCTTCTTACTTATCTGACGGGCGTGCTCAATAGAGCTGGGAGTTGCTCATTCGGAGAGAACACGACTTGATGTTCAATTCGCTCTATTCTAGGCTGCGGGGATACGCTTCTCCCTCGAGAGAGGTGCCGGCCGAAGTCGCACTACTCGGCTGCAGCAGAGACGCTCGAATCACGGAGCTCGGTTGTTGCCGCTTCTCCGAGAAAAGAGCGGTCGCGGCCAAATCGGTAGCCGATAAAGAGCGACTTCGGCCGGCTGCTATCTCCCGCGGCGGCGGTGTTCCTCACTTTCGCATTTTCACGCGAATATGGATACTTACCCCAGAAATAAGAAGTTCTCTCATAAGCATCGTTCTTTCTCTTTGCAAAAATATTACTATTTTTACAAAAAATTATTTTTAATACTTGAATATAGCATGTCATGAAAATTTTCAAAATTTTCTCCGATGGAAAGCATCATTTTCTAGAGAAAATGTCTTCTTTTGGGGATGAAATCCAGAATTTGGGGGTGAAAATGCTGTCTTGAGTGATGAAATCCATTACTTTGGAAAGAGAATAGTATTCTTGAAAAGATAAAGAATGATTCTTAAGAGAGAACTTCTAATCTCCGCGATAAGTATTGATATTAATGTGAAAATGTTTTAATTTTAACAGAAACTGCTAATTAGTTTAGAAATGTCCTTAATTTCTAGAGTAAAACAGGTATTCCGGAAATAGTATGACATACTCTGATAGAAAACAAGATTTTATAGGGAAAGTGTCTTCATGAGGGGATAAAATCCAGTATTTTTGGGATGACATGCTATATCCAAGTATTAAAAATATTTTTTTTGTAAAAATAATAATATTTTTGCAAAGAGAAAGAACGATACTTATGAGAGAACTTCTTATTTCTGGGGTAAGTATTGTTATTCTGGTGAAAAATTGCCTAAATGTTGTCAGAAATTGATATTTCGGGTGGAAATCTCCTTGTTTTGTAGAGGAAAGTAGGTATTCTGGAAGCAATGCTTGATAACTGAGCTAGAAAGCTTCATTTTGTAGAGAAAATGTCATCTTTTGGGGATAAAACCCAGCACTTTGGGGAAGAAATGATGTTTTTAAGGTTGAGAAGCATTATTTTTGAAAGAAAATCCTACTTTTGCGAAGATAAAGAGTGATACTTAAGAAAGAACTTCTGATTTCTGGGGTCACTATTGATAGTCTTGTGAAAATTTTCCAAATTTTCACAGAGACTGATATTTAGGGTGGAAATGTCCTTAATTTGTAAAGGAAAAGAAGTATTCTGGCAACAGTGTGTCATATCTTCTCTATGATGCAAGCGTATTCTAGAATGCAAGCATGTTCTAGAATGCAAGACTCCACCCTGATGCAACCCTGTTCTACAATGCAAGACTGTACCTTGATGCAACCCTGTTCTAGAATGCAAGCGTGTTCTAGAATGCAAGACTTCTCTATGCTGCAAGCGTGTTCTAGAATGCAAGCAAGTTCTTGAATGCAAGACTGCACCCTGATGCAAACCTGTTCTAGAATGCAAGACTTCTCTATGATGCAAGCAAGTTCTAGAATGCAAGAATGTTCTAGAATGCAAGACTTCTCTATGATGCAAGCGTGTTCTAGAATGCAAGCATGTTCTAGAATGCAAGACTGCACCCTGATGCAACCCTGTTCTAGAATGCAAGATTTCTCTATGATGCAAGCGTGTTCTAGAATGCAACCCTGTTCTAGATTGCAAGACTTCTCTATGATGCGTGTTCTAGAATGCAGGCATGTTCTAGAATGCAAGACTTCTCTATGATGCAACCCTGTTCTAGAATGCAAGCATGTTCTAGAATGCAAGACTCCACCCTGATGCAACCCTGTTCTAGAATGCAAGCGTGTTCTAGAATGCAACAGTTCTCTATGATGCAACCCTGTTCTAGAATGCAAGATTTCTCTATGATGCAAGCGTGTTCTAGAATGCAACCCTGTTCTAGATTGCAAGACTTCTCTATGATGCGTGTTCTAGAATGCAAGCATGTTCAAGAATGCAAGACTTCTCTATGATGCAACCCTGTTCTTGAATGCAAGCATGTTCTAGAATGCAAGACTCCACCCTGATGCAACCCTGTTCTAGAATGCAAGACTTCTCTATGATGCAACCCTGTTCTAGACTGCAAGACTTTTCTATGGTGCAAGCGTGTTCTAGAATGCAACAAGTTCGAGAATGCAAGACTGCATCCTGATGCAACCCTGTTCTAGAATGCAAGACTTCTCTATGATGCAACCCTGTTCTGTAATGCATGAATGTTCTAGAATGCAAGACTTCTCTATGATGCAGTCGTGTTCTAGAATGCAAGCATGTTCTAGAATGCAAGACTTCTCTATGATGCAACCCTGTTCTAGAATGCAAGCCTGCATTATGATTGAAGGCAGTTCTAGAATTCAAGCCTGCACTATGATGCAACCCTGTTCTAGAATCCAAGACTTCTCTATGCTGCAAGCGTGTTCTAGAATGCAAGCAAGTTCTTGAATGCAAGACTGCACCCTGATGCAAACCTGTTCTAGAATGCAAGACTTCTCTATGATGCAAGCAAGTTCTAGAATGCAAGAATGTTCTAGAATGCAAGACTTCTCTATGATGCAAGCGTGTTCTAGAATGCAAGCATGTTCTAGAATGCAAGACTGCACCCTGATGCAACCCTGTTCTAGAATGCAAGATTTCTCTATGATGCAAGCGTGTTCTAGAATGCAACCCTGTTCTAGATTGCAAGACTTCTCTATGATGCGTGTTCTAGAATGCAGGCATGTTCTAGAATGCAAGACTTCTCTATGATGCAACCCTGTTCTAGAATGCAAGCATGTTCTAGAATGCAAGACTCCACCCTGATGCAACCCTGTTCTAGAATGCAAGCCTGCATTATGATTGAAGGCAGTTCTAGAATTCAAGCCTGCACTATGATGCAACCCTGTTCTAGAATCCAAGACTTCTCTATGCTGCAAGCGTGTTCTAGAATGCAACAAGTTCTAGAATGCAAGACTGCATCCTGATGCAACCCTGTTCTAGAACGCAAGACTTCTCTATGATGCAAGCATGTTCTAGATTGCAAGACTGCTCTATGATCCAAGACTGTTTCTAGAAAGCAAGACTGTACCTTGTTGCAACCCTGTTCTAGAATGCAAGCCTGCACTATGATTCAAAGTAGTCCTAGAATTCAAGCCTGCAATATGATGCAAACATGTTCTAGAATACTAGACTTCTCTATGATGCAACCCTGTTCTAGAATGCAACCATGTTCTAAAATGCAAGACTTCTCTATGATGCATGCGTGTTCTAGAATGCAAGCATGTTCTAGAATGCAAGACTGCATAATGATGCAACCGTGTTCTAGAATGCAAGACTTCTCTCTGATGCAAGCGTGTCCTAGAATGCAAGCCTGCATTATGATTCAACGCAGTTCTAGAATGCAAAACTGCACTATGATGCAAACATGTTCTAGAGTGCAAGACTGCACCCTGATGCAGCCCAGTTCTAGAATACAAGACTTCTCTATGATGCAAGCGTGTTCTAGAATGAAAGCATGTTCTAGAATGCAAGACTGCACTATGATGCAACCCTGTTCTAGAATGCAAGACTGTACCTTGATGCATCCCTGTTCTAGAATACAAGCCTGCATTATGATTCAAGGCAGTTCTAGAATGCAAGACTGCACCCTGATGCAACCCTGTTCTAGAATGCAAGACTTCTCTATGATGCAACCCTGTTCTAGAATGCAAGCATGTTCTAGAATGCAAAACTTCTCTATGATGCAAGCGTGTTCTAGAATGCAAGCATGTTCTAGAATGCAAGACTGCACCCTGATGCAACCGTGTTCTAGAATTTAAGACAGCACCTTGATGCATCCCTGTTCTAGAATACAAGCCTGCATTATGATTCAAGGCAGTTCTAGAATGCAAGACTGCACCCTGACACAACCCTGTTCTAGAATGCAAGACTTCTCTATGATGCAACCCTGTTCTAGAATGCAAGCATGTTCTAGAATGCAAGTCTGCACCCTGATGCAACCCTGTTCTAGAATGCAAGACTTCTCTATGATGCAACCCTGTTCTGGAATGCAAGCATGTTCTAGAATGCAAGACTGCACCCTGATGCAACACTGTTCTAGAATGCAAGACTTCTCTATGATGCAAGCATGTTCTAGAATGCAAGACTGCACTATGATGCAAGACTGTTTCTAGAATGCAAGACTGTACCTTGTTGCAAACCTGTTCTAGAATGCAAGCCTGCACTATGATTCAAAGTAGTCAACCTTGCATTGTACTTTTCTAGATCAAGCTTCCATCATAGAGAAGTCTTGCATTCTAGAAAGTGTTTGCATCATATTGCAGGCTTGAATTCTAGGACTACTTTGAATCATAGTGCAGGCTTGTATTCTAGAACAGGGTTGCAACAAGGTACAGTCTTGCATTCTAGAAACAGTCTTGCATCAGGGTGCAGTCTTGCATTCTAGAACATGCTTGCATTCTATAACATGCTTGCATCATAGAGAAGTCTTGCATTCTAGAACAGGGTTGCATCAGGGTGCAGTCTTGCATTCTAGAACTTGCTTGCATTCTAGAACACACTTGCAGCATAGAGAAGTCTTGCATTCTAGAACAAGGTTGCATCATGGAGAAGTCTTGCATTCTAGAACAGGGTTGCGTCAGGGTACAGTCTTGCATTCTAGAACATGCTTGCATTCTAGGACACGCTTGCATAATAGTGAAGTCTTGCATTCTAGAACATGCTTGCATTCTAGAACACGCTTGCATCATAGAGAAGTATTGCATCATAGTGCAGGCTTGCATTCTAGAACTGCGTTGAATCATAATGCACTCTTGCATTCTAGGACACGCTTGCATCATAGAGAAGTCTTGAATTCTAGAAAGGGGTTGATTCAGGGTGCAGTCTTGCGTTCTAGATCTTGCTTGCATCATAGAACACGCTTGCAGCATAGAGAAGTATTGCATTCTGGAGCAGGGTTACATCATAGTGCAGGCTTGAATTCTAGAACTGCCTTCAATCATAATGCAGGCTTGCATTCTAGAACAGGGTTGCATCATAGAGAAGTCTTGCATTCTAGAACAGGGTTGCATCAGGGTGCAGTCTTGCATTCAAGAACTTCCTTGCATTCTAGAACACGCTTGCAGCATAGAGAAGTCTTGCATTCTAGAACAGGGTTGCATCATAGTGCAGGCTTGAATTCTAGAACTGCCTTCAATCATAATGCAGGCTTGCATTCTAGAACAGGGTTGCATCAGGGTGCAGTCTTGCATTCTAGAACTTGCTTGCATTCTAGAACAGGGTTGCAACATAGTGAAGTCTTGCATTCTAGAACATTCTTGCATTCCAGAACAGTGTTGCATCATAGAGAAGTCTTGCATTCTAGAACAGGGTTGCATCAGGTTGCAGTCTTGCATACTAGAACATGCTTGCATTCTAGAACACGCTTGCATCATAGAGAAGGCTTGCATTCTAGAACATGTTTGCATCTGGGTGCAGTCTTGCATACTAGAACATGCTTGCATTCTAGAACACGCATGCATCATAAAGAAGTCTAGCATTCTAGAACATGCTTACATTCTAGAACATGCTTGCATCATAGAGAAGTCTTGCATTCTAGAACATGCTTGCATTCCAGAACAGGGTTGCATCATAGAGAAGTCTTGCATTCTAGAACACGGTTGCATCAGGGTGCAGTCTTGCATTCTAAAACATGCTTGCATTCTAGAACACGCATGCATCATAGAGAAGTCTTGCATTTTAGAACATGGTTGCATTCTAGAACACGCATGCATCATAGAGAAGTCTAGCATTCTAGAACATGCTTACATTCTAGAACACGCTTGCATCATAGAGAAGTCTTGCATTCTAGAACATGCTTGCATTTTAGAACACGCTTGCATCATAGAGAAGGCTTGCATTCTAGAACATGTTTGCATCAGGGTGCAGTCTTGTGTTCTAGAACTTGCTTGCATCATAAAACACGCTTGCATCATAGAGAAGTCTTGCATTCTAGAACAGGGTTGCATCAGGGTGCAGTCTTGCATTCTAGAACTCCCTTGAATCATAATGCAGCCTTGAATTCTAGAACACGGTTGCATCAGTGTGCTGTCTTGCAATCTAGAACATGCTTGCATTCTAGAACACGCTTGCATCATAGAGAAGCCTTGCATTCTAGAAAATGCTTGCATTCTAGAACACGCTTGCATCATAGTGAAGTCTTGCATTCTAGAACATGCTTGCATTCTAGAACGCTTTCATCATAGAGAAGTAGATAAGAGGTCCTTCTATCTACAGAATGCTGCTTTTTAGTATGATATGACACACTGTTGCCAGAATACTTCTTTTCCTTTACAAATTAAGGACATTTCCACCCTAAATATCAGTCTCTGTCAAAATTTGGAAAATTTTCACAAGACTATCAATAGTGACCCCAGAAATCAGAAGTTCTTTCTTAAGTATCACTCTTTATCTTCGCAAAAGTAGGATTTTCTTTCAAAAATAATGCTTCTCAACCTTAAAAACATCATTTCCTCCCCAAAGTGCTGGGTTTTATCCCCAAAAGATGACATTTTCTCTACAAAATGAAGCTTTCTAGCTCAGTTATCAAGCATTGCTTCCAGAATACCTGCTTTCCTCTACAAAACAAGGAGATTTCCACCCGAAATATCAATTTCTGACAACATTTAGGCAATTTTTCACCAGAATAACAATACTTATCCCAGAAATAAGAAGTTCTCTCCTAAGTATCACTCCTTATCCTTGCAATAAATGGAATTTTCTTTCCAAAATAATGCTTTTCATCCCTAAAAATAGCATTTTCTCCCCAAAATTTTGGTTTTTAACCACAATAGAAGATAACTTTCTCTACAAAACGATGCTTTCTGGGAGAATATGACGCATGAATTCCACCATGCCTGTTTGCCTGTACAAAAGTAGGACATTTCCACCCGAAATATCAATTTCTGTCTACATTTAGACCATTTTTCACCAGAGAAACAATACTTATCCCAGAAATAAGAAGGTTATCACTCCTTATCATTGCAATAAATGGAATTTTCTTTCCAAAATAATGATTTTCATCCTTAAAAATAGCATTTTCTTCTCAAAATTCTGGTTTTTAACCACAATAGAAGATAACTTTCTCTACAAAACGATGCTTTCTGGGAGAATATGACGCATTAATTCCACCATGCCTGTTTGCCTGTACAAAAGTAGGGCATTTCCTCCCGAAATATCAATTTCTGTCTACATTTAGACCATTTTTTACCAGAATAACAATACTTATCCCAGAAATAAGAAGGTTATCACTCCTTATCATTGCAATAAATGGAATTTTCTTTCCAAAATAATGCTTTTCATCCCTCAAATCAGCATTTTATTCCCAAAAATGCTGGTTTTCATCCTTGAAAGAAGACATTTTCTCTACAAAATGATGCTTTGTAGCATCGTATGACCCATTGTTTCCAGAATTCCTATTTTCCTCTACAAAACCAGGATATTCCCACCCGAAATTTCCATTTCTGTCACCATTTAGAATTGATTCACAGAAATATCAAAACTTACCCCACAAATTACAAGGTCCGTCTTAAGTATCACTCTTTATCTTGGCAAAATTATGATTTTCTTTCCAAAATAATGCTTTTCACCCTAACAATAGCATTTTATTCCCCAAAATGCTGGTCTTCATCCCTGAAAGAAGACGTTTTCTCTACAAAATGATGCTTTCTAGCGGAATATTGCACCTTGTTTCCAGAATACCCGTTTTCCTCTACAGAATTCAGACATCTCCACGCGAAATATCAATTTCCGTCAAAATTTGGAAAATTTTCACGCGAATATGGATACTTACCCCAGAAATAAGAAGCTCTCTCATAAGTATCGTTTTTTCTCTTTGCAAAAATATTATTATTTTTACAAAAAATATATATTCAAAACTTGGATACAGCATGTCATTCCAGAAATACTAGATTTCATTCCCTAATGAAGACACTCCTCATAAAATCTTCTTTTTTCTTACAAAAAAGCTATCATTTCTTATCATTACAAAACAATTTTCTAACTCAGTTTATATTCTACTTTCATTCCTTTCTTATAAAGTCTCGTTTTCCTCTTAATATTTCCTTCATCGTTCTGTTGCATAATTTTAACTCGACAACCTATATGCTTCTCACTCAAAAGAAAGGTACCGGCCGAAGTCTGCTTGCAGCAGAGACGCTCGAATCACGGAGCTCGGTTGTTGCCGCTTCTCCGAGAAAAGAGCGGTCGCGGCCAAATCGGTAGCCGATAAAGAGCGACTTCGGCCGGCTGCTTTCTTCCGAGGCGGGGGGGTTCCTCACGGCAGCCCGGAAAGGAACACTTTGTCTTCAGCTTCCTTTCTCGCTGAAAGCACAACTCCTAGCACTGTTCCAAGCGGTTATTCTTCCGTTTGGACAGATTTCGTTTCTTTCCTCTTTTTCCATTGCTACACAACTAGTTTCTCAGTCGAAGTGGAAAGAAACGAGTTCTTCTTACTTATCTGACGGGCGTGCTCAATAGAGCTGGGAGTTGCTCATTCGGAGAGAACACGACTTGATGTTCAATTCGCTCTATTCTAGCCTGCGGGGATACGCTTCTCCCTCGAGAGAGGTGCCGGCCGAAGTCGCACTACTCGGCTGCAGCAGAGACGCTCGAATCACGGACCTCGGTTGTTGCCGCTTCTCCGAGAAAAGAGCGGTCGCGGCCAAATCGGTAGCCGATAAAGAGCGACTTCGGCCGGCTGCTATCTCCCGCGGCGGCGGTGTTCCTCACTTTCGCATTTTCACGCGAATATGGATACTTACCCCAGAAATAAGAAGTTCTCTCATAAGCATCGTTCTTTCTCTTTGCAAAAATATTACTATTTTTACAAAAAATTATTTTTAATACATGAATAAAGCATGTCATGAAAATTTTCAAAATTTTCTCCGATGGAAAGCATCATTTTCTAGAGAAAATGTCTTCTTTTGGGGATGAAATCCAGAATTTGGGGGTGAAAATGCTGTCTTGAGTGATGAAATGCATTACTTTGGAAAGAGAATAGTATTCTTGAAAAGATAAAGAATGATTCTTAAGAGAGAACTTCTAATCTCCGCGATAAGTATTGATATTAATGTGAAAATGTTTTAATTTTAACAGAAACTGCTAATTAGTTTAGAAATGTCCTTAATTTCTAGAGTAAAACAGGTATTCCGGAAATAGTATGACATACTCTGATAGAAAACAAGATTTTATAGGGAAAGTGTCTTCATGAGGGGATAAAATCCAGTATTTTTGGGATGACATGCTATATCCAAGTATTAAAAATAATTTTTTTGTAAAAATAATAATATTTTTGCAAAGAGAAAGAACGATACTTATGAGAGAACTTCTTATTTCTGGGGTAAGTATTGTTATTCTGGTGAAAAATTGCCTAAATGTTGTCAGAAATTGATATTTCGGGTGGAAATCTCCTTGTTTTGTAGAGGAAAGTAGGTATTCTGGAAGCAATGCTTGATAACTGAGCTAGAAAGCTTCATTTTGTAGAGAAAATGTCATCTTTTGGGGATAAAACCCAGCACTTTGGGGAAGAAATGATGTTTTTAAGGTTGAGAAGCATTATTTTTGAAAGAAAATCCTACTTTTGCGAAGATAAAGAGTGATACTTAAGAAAGAACTTCTGATTTCTGGGGTCACTATTGATAGTCTTGTGAAAATTTTCCAAATTTTCACAGAGACTGATATTTAGGGTGGAAATGTCCTTAATTTGTAAAGGAAAAGAAGTATTCTGGCAACAGTGTGTCATATCTTCTCTATGATGCAAGCGTATTCTAGAATGCAAGCATGTTCTAGAATGCAAGACTCCACCCTGATGCAACCCTGTTCTACAATGCAAGACTGTACCTTGATGCAACCCTGTTCAAGAATGCAAGCGTGTTCTAGAATGCAAGAGTTCTCTATAATGCAACCCTGTTCTAGAATGCAAGATTTCTCTATGATGCAAGCGTGTTCTAGAATGCAACTCTGTTCTAGATTGCAAGACTTCTCTATGATGCGTGTTCTAGAATGCAGGCATGTTCTAGAATGCAAGACTTCTCTATGATGCAACCCTGTTCTCGAATGCAAGCATGTTCTAGAATGCAAGACTCCACCCTGATGCAACCCTGTTCTAGAATGCAAGCGTGTTCTAGAATGCAACAGTTCTCTATGATGCAACCCTGTTCTAGAATGCAAGATTTCTCTATGATGCAAGCGTGTTCTAGAATGCAACCCTGTTCTAGATTGCAAGACTTCTCTATGATGCGTGTTCTAGAATGCAAGCATGTTCAAGAATGCAAGACTTCTCTATGATGCAACCCTGTTCTTGAATGCAAGCATGTTCTAGAATGCAAGACTCCACCCTGATGCAACCCTGTTCTAGAATGCAAGACTTCTCTATGATGCAACCCTGTTCTAGACTGCAAGACTTTTCTATGGTGCAAGCGTGTTCTAGAATGCAACAAGTTCGAGAATGCAAGACTGCATCCTGATGCAACCCTGTTCTAGAATGCAAGACTTCTCTATGATGCAACCCTGTTCTGGAATGCATGAATGTTCTAGAATGCAAGACTTCTCTATGATGCAGTCGTGTTCTAGAATGCAAGCATGTTCTAGAATGCAAGACTTCTCTATGATGCAACCCTGTTCTAGAATGCAAGCCTGCATTATGATTGAAGGCAGTTCTAGAATTCAAGCCTGCACTATGATGCAACCCTGTTCTAGAATCCAAGACTTCTCTATGCTGCAAGCGTGTTCTAGAATGCAAGCAAGTTCTTGAATGCAAGACTGCACCCTGATGCAAACCTGTTCTAGAATGCAAGACTTCTCTATGATGCAAGCAAGTTCTAGAATGCAAGAATGTTCTAGAATGCAAGACTTCTCTATGATGCAAGCGTGTTCTAGAATGCAAGCATGTTCTAGAATGCAAGACTGCACCCTGATGCAACCCTGTTCTAGAATGCAAGATTTCTCTATGATGCAAGCGTGTTCTAGAATGCAACCCTGTTCTAGATTGCAAGACTTCTCTATGATGCGTGTTCTAGAATGCAGGCATGTTCTAGAATGCAAGACTTCTCTATGATGCAACCCTGTTCTAGAATGCAAGCATGTTCTAGAATGCAAGACTCCACCCTGATGCAACCCTGTTCTAGAATGCAAGCCTGCATTATGATTGAAGGCAGTTCTAGAATTCAAGCCTGCACTATGATGCAACCCTGTTCTAGAATCCAAGACTTCTCTATGCTGCAAGCGTGTTCTAGAATGCAACAAGTTCTAGAATGCAAGACTGCATCCTGATGCAACCCTGTTCTAGAACGCAAGACTTCTCTATGATGCAAGCATGTTCTAGATTGCAAGACTGCTCTATGATCCAAGACTGTTTCTAGAAAGCAAGACTGTACCTTGTTGCAACCCTGTTCTAGAATGCAAGCCTGCACTATGATTCAAAGTAGTCCTAGAATTCAAGCCTGCAATATGATGCAAACATGTTCTAGAATACTAGACTTCTCTATGATGCAACCTTGTTCTAGACTGCAAGACTTTTCTATGGTGCAAGCGTGTTCTAGAATGCAACAAGTTCGAGAATGCAAGACTGCATCCTGATGCAACCCTGTTCTAGAATGCAAGACTTCTCTATGATGCAACCCTGTTCTGGAATGCATGAATGTTCTAGAATGCAAGACTTCTCTATGATGCAGTCGTGTTCTAGAATGCAAGCATGTTCTAGAATGCAAGACTTCTCTATGATGCAACCCTGTTCTAGAATGCAAGCCTGCATTATGATTGAAGGCAGTTCTAGAATTCAAGCCTGCACTATGATGCAACCCTGTTCTAGAATCCAAGACTTCTCTATGCTGCAAGCGTGTTCTAGAATGCAAGCAAGTTCTTGAATGCAAGACTGCACCCTGATGCAAACCTGTTCTAGAATGCAAGACTTCTCTATGATGCAAGCAAGTTCTAGAATGCAAGAATGTTCTAGAATGCAAGACTTCTCTATGATGCAAGCGTGTTCTAGAATGCAAGCATGTTCTAGAATGCAAGACTGCACCCTGATGCAACCCTGTTCTAGAATGCAAGATTTCTCTATGATGCAAGCGTGTTCTAGAATGCAACCCTGTTCTAGATTGCAAGACTTCTCTATGATGCGTGTTCTAGAATGCAGGCATGTTCTAGAATGCAAGACTTCTCTATGATGCAACCCTGTTCTAGAATGCAAGCATGTTCTAGAATGCAAGACTCCACCCTGATGCAACCCTGTTCTAGAATGCAAGCCTGCATTATGATTGAAGGCAGTTCTAGAATTCAAGCCTGCACTATGATGCAACCCTGTTCTAGAATCCAAGACTTCTCTATGCTGCAAGCGTGTTCTAGAATGCAACAAGTTCTAGAATGCAAGACTGCATCCTGATGCAACCCTGTTCTAGAACGCAAGACTTCTCTATGATGCAAGCATGTTCTAGATTGCAAGACTGCTCTATGATCCAAGACTGTTTCTAGAAAGCAAGACTGTACCTTGTTGCAACCCTGTTCTAGAATGCAAGCCTGCACTATGATTCAAAGTAGTCCTAGAATTCAAGCCTGCAATATGATGCAAACATGTTCTAGAATACTAGACTTCTCTATGATGCAACCCTGTTCTAGAATGCAACCATGTTCTAAAATGCAAGACTTCTCTATGATGCATGCGTGTTCTAGAATGCAAGCATGTTCTAGAATGCAAGACTGCATAATGATGCAACCGTGTTCTAGAATGCAAGACTTCTCTCTGATGCAAGCGTGTCCTAGAATGCAAGCCTGCATTATGATTCAACGCAGTTCTAGAATGCAAAACTGCACTATGATGCAAACGTTCTAGAGTGCAAGACTGCACCCTGATGCAGCCCAGTTCTAGAATACAAGACTTCTCTATGATGCAAGCGTGTTCTAGAATGAAAGCATGTTCTAGAATGCAAGACTGCACTATGATGCAACCCTGTTCTAGAATGCAAGACTGTACCTTGATGCATCCCTGTTCTAGAATACAAGCCTGCATTATGATTCAAGGCAGTTCTAGAATGCAAGACTGCACCCTGATGCAACCCTGTTCTAGAATGCAAGACTTCTCTATGATGCAACCCTGTTCTAGAATGCAAGCATGTTCTAGAATGCAAAACTTCTCTATGATGCAAGCGTGTTCTAGAATGCAAGCATGTTCTAGAATGCAAGACTGCACCCTGATGCAACCGTGTTCTAGAATTTAAGACAGCACCTTGATGCATCCCTGTTCTAGAATACAAGCCTGCATTATGATTCAAGGCAGTTCTAGAATGCAAGACTGCACCCTGACACAACCCTGTTCTAGAATGCAAGACTTCTCTATGATGCAACCCTGTTCTAGAATGCAAGCATGTTCTAGAATGCAAGACTGCACCCTGATGCAACCCTGTTCTAGAATGCAAGACTTCTCTATGATGCAACCCTGTTCTGGAATGCAAGCATGTTCTAGAATGCAAGACTGCACCCTGATGCAACACTGTTCTAGAATGCAAGACTTCTCTATGATGCAAGCATGTTCTAGAATGCAAGACTGCACTATGATGCAAGACTGTTTCTAGAATGCAAGACTGTACCTTGTTGCAAACCTGTTCTAGAATGCAAGCCTGCACTATGATTCAAAGTAGTCAACCTTGCATTGTACTTTTCTAGATCAAGCTTCCATCATAGAGAAGTCTTGCATTCTAGAAAGTGTTTGCATCATATTGCAGGCTTGAATTCTAGGACTACTTTGAATCATAGTGCAGGCTTGTATTCTATAACAGGGTTGCAACAAGGTACAGTCTTGCATTCTAGAAACAGTCTTGCATCAGGGTGCAGTCTTGCATTCTAGAACATGCTTGCATTCTATAACATGCTTGCATCATAGAGAAGTCTTGCATTCTAGAACAGGGTTGCATCAGGGTGCAGTCTTGCATTCTAGAACTTGCTTGCATTCTAGAACACACTTGCAGCATAGAGAAGTCTTGCATTCTAGAACAAGGTTGCATCATGGAGAAGTCTTGCATTCTAGAACAGGGTTGCGTCAGGGTACAGTCTTGCATTCTAGAACATGCTTGCATTCTAGGACACGCTTGCATAATAGTGAAGTCTTGCATTCTAGAACATGCTTGCATTCTAGAACACGCTTGCATCATAGAGAAGTATTGCATCATAGTGCAGGCTTGCATTCTAGAACTGCGTTGAATCATAATGCACTCTTGCATTCTAGGACACGCTTGCATCATAGAGAAGTCTTGAATTCTAGAAAGGGGTTGATTCAGGGTGCAGTCTTGCGTTCTAGATCTTGCTTGCATCATAGAACACGCTTGCAGCATAGAGAAGTATTGCATTCTGGAGCAGGGTTACATCATAGTGCAGGCTTGAATTCTAGAACTGCCTTCAATCATAATGCAGGCTTGCATTCTAGAACAGGGTTGCATCATAGAGAAGTCTTGCATTCTAGAACAGGGTTGCATCAGGGTGCAGTCTTGCATTCAAGAACTTCCTTGCATTCTAGAACACGCTTGCAGCATAGAGAAGTCTTGCATTCTAGAACAGGGTTGCATCATAGTGCAGGCTTGAATTCTAGAACTGCCTTCAATCATAATGCAGGCTTGCATTCTAGAACAGGGTTGCATCAGGGTGCAGTCTTGCATTCTAGAACTTGCTTGCATTCTAGAACAGGGTTGCAACATAGTGAAGTCTTGCATTCTAGAACATTCTTGCATTCCAGAACAGTGTTGCATCATAGAGAAGTCTTGCATTCTAGAACAGGGTTGCATCAGGTTGCAGTCTTGCATACTAGAACATGCTTGCATTCTAGAACACGCTTGCATCATAGAGAAGGCTTGCATTCTAGAACATGTTTGCATCTGGGTGCAGTCTTGCATACTAGAACATGCTTGCATTCTAGAACACGCATGCATCATAAAGAAGTCTAGCATTCTAGAACATGCTTACATTCTAGAACATGCTTGCATCATAGAGAAGTCTTGCATTCTAGAACATGCTTGCATTTCAGAACAGGGTTGCATCATAGAGAAGTCTTGCATTCTAGAACACGGTTGCATCAGGGTGCAGTCTTGCATTCTAAAACATGCTTGCATTCTAGAACACGCATGCATCATAGAGAAGTCTTGCATTTTAGAACATGGTTGCATTCTAGAACACGCATGCATCATAGAGAAGTCTAGCATTCTAGAACATGCTTACATTCTAGAACACGCTTGCATCATAGAGAAGTCTTGCATTCTAGAACATGCTTGCATTTTAGAACACGCTTGCATCATAGAGAAGGCTTGCATTCTAGAACACGCTTGCATCATAGAGAAGTCTTGCATTCTAGAACATGCTTGCATTCTAGAACACGCTTGCATCATAGAGAAGGCTTGCATTCTAGAACATGTTTGCATCAGGGTGCAGTCTTGTGTTCTAGAACTTGCTTGCATCATAAAACACGCTTGCATCATAGAGAAGTCTTGCATTCTAGAACAGGGTTGCATCAGGGTGCAGTCTTGCATTCTAGAACTCCCTTGAATCATAATGCAGCCTTGAATTCTAGAACACGGTTGCATCAGTGTGCTGTCTTGCAATCTAGAACATGCTTGCATTCTAGAACACGCTTGCATCATAGAGAAGCCTTGCATTCTAGAAAATGCTTGCATTCTAGAACACGCTTGCATCATAGTGAAGTCTTGCATTCTAGAACATGCTTGCATTCTAGAACGCTTTCATCATAGAGAAGTAGATAAGAGGTCCTTCTATCTACAGAATGCTGCTTTTTAGTATGATATGACACACTGTTGCCAGAATACTTCTTTTCCTTTACAAATTAAGGACATTTCCACCCTAAATATCAGTCTCTGTCAAAATTTGGAAAATTTTCACAAGACTATCAATAGTGACCCCAGAAATCAGAAGTTCTTTCTTAAGTATCACTCTTTATCTTCGCAAAAGTAGGATTTTCTTTCAAAAATAATGCTTCTCAACCTTAAAAACATCATTTCCTCCCCAAACTGCTGGGTTTTATCCCCAAAAGATGACATTTTCTCTACAAAATGAAGCTTTCTAGCTCAGTTATCAAGCATTGCTTCCAGAATACCTGCTTTCCTCTACAAAACAAGGAGATTTCCACCCGAAATATCAATTTCTGACAACATTTAGGCAATTTTTCACCAGAATAACAATACTTATCCCAGAAATAAGAAGTTCTCTCCTAAGTATCACTCCTTATCCTTGCAATAAATGGAATTTTCTTTCCAAAATAATGCTTTTCATCCCTAAAAATAGCATTTTCTCCCCAAAATTTTGGTTTTTAACCACAATAGAAGATAACTTTCTCTACAAAACGATGCTTTCTGGGAGAATATGACGCATGAATTCCACCATGCCTGTTTGCCTGTACAAAAGTAGGACATTTCCACCCGAAATATCAATTTCTGTCTACATTTAGACCATTTTTCACCAGAAAAACAATACTTATCCCAGAAATAAGAAGGTTATCACTCCTTATCATTGCAATAAATGGAATTTTCTTTCCAAAATAATGATTTTCCATCCTTAAAAATAGCATTTTCTTCTCAAAATTCTGGTTTTTAACCACAATAGAAGATAACTTTCTCTACAAAACGATGCTTTCTGGGAGAATATGACGCATTAATTCCACCATGCCTGTTTGCCTGTACAAAAGTAGGGCATTTCCTCCCGAAATATCAATTTCTGTCTACATTTAGACCATTTTTTACCAGAATAACAATACTTATCCCAGAAATAAGAAGGTTATCACTCCTTATCATTGCAATAAATGGAATTTTCTTTCCAAAATAATGCTTTTCATCCCTCAAATCAGCATTTTATTCCCAAAAATGCTGGTTTTCATCCTTGAAAGAAGACATTTTCTCTACAAAATGATGCTTTGTAGCATCGTATGACCCATTGTTTCCAGAATTCCTATTTTCCTCTACAAAACCAGGATATTCCCACCCGAAATTTCCATTTCTGTCACCATTTAGAATTGATTCACAGAAATATCAAAACTTACCCCACAAATTACAAGGTCCGTCTTAAGTATCACTCTTTATCTTGGCAAAATTATGATTTTCTTTCCAAAATAATGCTTTTCACCCTAACAATAGCATTTTATTCCCCAAAATGCTGGTCTTCATCCCTGAAAGAAGACGTTTTCTCTACAAAATGATGCTTTCTAGCGGAATATTGCACCTTGTTTCCAGAATACCCGTTTTCCTCTACAGAATTCAGACATCTCCACGCGAAATATCAATTTCCGTCAAAATTTGGAAAATTTTCACGCGAATATGGATACTTACCCCAGAAATAAGAAGCTCTCTCATAAGTATCGTTTTTTCTCTTTGCAAAAATATTATTATTTTTACAAAAAATATATATTCAAAACTTGGATACAGCATGTCATTCCAGAAATACTAGATTTCATTCCCTAATGAAGACACTCCTCATAAAATCTTCTTTTTTCTTACAAAAAAGCTATCATTTCTTCTCATTACAAAACAATTTTCTAACTCAGTTTATATTCTACTTTCATTCCTTTCTTATAAAGTCTCGTTTTCCTCTTAATATTTCCTTCATCGTTCTGTTGCATAATTTTAACTCGACAACCTATATGCTTCTCACTCAAAAGAAAGGTACCGGCCGAAGTCTGCTTGCAGCAGAGACGCTCGAATCACGGAGCTCGGTTGTTGCCGCTTCTCCGAGAAAAGAGCGGTCGCGGCCAAATCGGTAGCCGATAAAGAGCGACTTCGGCCGGCTGCTTTCTTCCGAGGCGGGGGGGTTCCTCACGGCAGCCCGGAAAGGAACACTTTGTCTTCAGCTTCCTTTCTCGCTGAAAGCACAACTCCTAGCACTGTTCCAAGCGGTTATTCTTCCGTTTGGACAGATTTCGTTTCTTTCCTCTTTTTCCATTGCTACACAACTAGTTTCTCAGTCGAAGTGGAAAGAAACGAGTTCTTCTTACTTATCTGACGGGCGTGCTCAATAGAGCTGGGAGTTGCTCATTCGGAGAGAACACGACTTGATGTTCAATTCGCTCTATTCTAGGCTGCGGGGATACGCTTCTCCCTCGAGAGAGGTGCCGGCCGAAGTCGCACTACTCGGCTGCAGCAGAGACGCTCGAATCACGGAGCTCGGTTGTTGCCGCTTCTCCGAGAAAAGAGCGGTCGCGGCCAAATCGGTAGCCGATAAAGAGCGACTTCGGCCGGCTGCTTTCTTCCGAGGCGGGGGGGTTCCTTACGGCAGCCCGGAAAGGAACACTTTGTCCTCAGCTTCCTTTCTCGCTGAAAGCACAACTCCTAGCACTGTTCCAAGCGGTTATTCTTCCGTTTGGACAGATTTCGTTTCTTTCCTCTTTTTCCATTGCTACACAACTAGTTTCTCAGTCGAAGTGGAAAGAAACGAGTTCTTCTTACTTATCTGACGGGCGTGCTCAATAGAGCTGGGAGTTGCTCATTCGGAGAGAACACGACTTGATGTTCAATTCGCTCTATTCTAGCCTGCGGGGATACGCTTCTCCCTCGAGAGAGGTGCCGGCCGAAGTCGCACTACTCGGCTGCAGCAGAGACGCTCGAATCACGGACCTCGGTTGTTGCCGCTTCTCCGAGAAAAGAGCGGTCGCGGCCAAATCGGTAGCCGATAAAGAGCGACTTCGGCCGGCTGCTATCTCCCGCGGCGGCGGTGTTCCTCACTTTCGCATTTTCACGCGAATATGGATACTTACCCCAGAAATAAGAAGTTCTCTCATAAGCATCGTTCTTTCTCTTTGCAAAAATATTACTATTTTTACAAAAAATTATTTTTAATACATGAATAAAGCATGTCATGAAAATTTTCAAAATTTTCTCCGATGGAAAGCATCATTTTCTAGAGAAAATGTCTTCTTTTGGGGATGAAATCCAGAATTTGGGGGTGAAAATGCTGTCTTGAGTGATGAAATGCATTACTTTGGAAAGAGAATAGTATTCTTGAAAAGATAAAGAATGATTCTTAAGAGAGAACTTCTAATCTCCGCGATAAGTATTGATATTAATGTGAAAATGTTTTAATTTTAACAGAAACTGCTAATTAGTTTAGAAATGTCCTTAATTTCTAGAGTAAAACAGGTATTCCGGAAATAGTATGACATACTCTGATAGAAAACAAGATTTTATAGGGAAAGTGTCTTCATGAGGGGATAAAATCCAGTATTTTTGGGATGACATGCTATATCCAAGTATTAAAAATATTTTTTTTGTAAAAATAATAATATTTTTGCAAAGAGAAAGAACGATACTTATGAGAGAACTTCTTATTTCTGGGGTAAGTATTGTTATTCTGGTGAAAAATTGCCTAAATGTTGTCAGAAATTGATATTTCGGGTGGAAATCTCCGTGTTTTGTAGAGGAAAGTAGGTATTCTGGAAGCAATGCTTGATAACTGAGCTAGAAAGCTTCATTTTGTAGAGAAAATGTCATCTTTTGGGGATAAAACCCAGCACTTTGGGGAAGAAATGATGTTTTTAAGGTTGAGAAGCATTATTTTTGAAAGAAAATCCTACTTTTGCGAAGATAAAGAGTGATACTTAAGAAAGAACTTCTGATTTCTAGGGTCACTATTGATAGTCTTGTGAAAATTTTCCAAATTTTGACAGAGACTGATATTTAGGGTGGAAATGTCCTTAATTTGTAAAGGAAAAGAAGTATTCTGGCAACAGTGTGTCATATCTTCTCTATGATGCAAGCGTATTCTAGAATGCAAGCATGTTCTAGAATGCAAGACTCCACCCTGATGCAACCCTGTTCTACAATGCAAGACTGTACCTTGATGCAACCCTGTTCTAGAATGCAAGCGTGTTCTAGAATGCAAGAGTTCTCTATGATGCAACCCTGTTCTAGAATGCAAGATTTCTCTATGATGCAAGCGTGTTCTAGAATGCAACTCTGTTCTAGATTGCAAGACTTCTCTATGATGCGTGTTCTAGAATGCAGGCATGTTCTAGAATGCAAGACTTCTCTATGATGCAACCCTGTTCTAGAATGCAAGCATGTTCTAGAATGCAAGACTCCACCCTGATGCAACCCTGTTCTAGAATGCAAGCGTGTTCTAGAATGCAACAGTTCTCTATGATGCAACCCTGTTCTAGAATGCAAGATTTCTCTATGATGCAAGCGTGTTCTAGAATGCAACCCTGTTCTAGATTGCAAGACTTCTCTATGATGCGTGTTCTAGAATGCAAGCATGTTCAAGAATGCAAGACTTCTCTATGATGCAACCCTGTTCTTGAATGCAAGCATGTTCTAGAATGCAAGACTCCACCCTGATGCAACCCTGTTCTAGAATGCAAGACTTCTCTATGATGCAACCCTGTTCTAGACTGCAAGACTTTTCTATGGTGCAAGCGTGTTCTAGAATGCAACAAGTTCGAGAATGCAAGACTGCATCCTGATGCAACCCTGTTCTAGAATGCAAGACTTCTCTATGATGCAACCCTGTTCTGGAATGCATGAATGTTCTAGAATGCAAGACTTCTCTATGATGCAGTCGTGTTCTAGAATGCAAGCATGTTCTAGAATGCAAGACTTCTCTATGATGCAACCCTGTTCTAGAATGCAAGCCTGCATTATGATTGAAGGCAGTTCTAGAATTCAAGCCTGCACTATGATGCAACCCTGTTCTAGAATCCAAGACTTCTCTATGCTGCAAGCGTGTTCTAGAATGCAAGCAAGTTCTTGAATGCAAGACTGCACCCTGATGCAAACCTGTTCTAGAATGCAAGACTTCTCTATGATGCAAGCAAGTTCTAGAATGCAAGAATGTTCTAGAATGCAAGACTTCTCTATGATGCAAGCGTGTTCTAGAATGCAAGCATGTTCTAGAATGCAAGACTGCACCCTGATGCAACCCTGTTCTAGAATGCAAGATTTCTCTATGATGCAAGCGTGTTCTAGAATGCAACCCTGTTCTAGATTGCAAGACTTCTCTATGATGCGTGTTCTAGAATGCAGGCATGTTCTAGAATGCAAGACTTCTCTATGATGCAACCCTGTTCTAGAATGCAAGCATGTTCTAGAATGCAAGACTCCACCCTGATGCAACCCTGTTCTAGAATGCAAGCCTGCATTATGATTGAAGGCAGTTCTAGAATTCAAGCCTGCACTATGATGCAACCCTGTTCTAGAATCCAAGACTTCTCTATGCTGCAAGCGTGTTCTAGAATGCAACAAGTTCTAGAATGCAAGACTGCATCCTGATGCAACCCTGTTCTAGAACGCAAGACTTCTCTATGATGCAAGCATGTTCTAGATTGCAAGACTGCTCTATGATCCAAGACTGTTTCTAGAAAGCAAGACTGTACCTTGTTGCAACCCTGTTCTAGAATGCAAAGCCTGCACTATGATTCAAAGTAGTCCCTAGAATTCAAGCCTGCAATATGATGCAAACCATGTTCTAGAATACTAGACTTCTCTATGATGCAACCCTGTTCTAGAATGCAACCATGTTCTAAAATGCAAGACTTCTCTATGATGCATGCGTGTTCTAGAAATGCAAGCATGTTCTAGAATGCAAGACTGCATAATGATGCAACCGTGTTCTAGAATGCAAGACTTCTCTCTGATGCAAGCGTGTCCTAGAATGCAAGCCTGCATTATGATTCAACGCAGTTCTAGATTGCAAAACTGCACTATGATGCAAACATGTTCTAGAGTGCAAGACTGCACCCTGATGCAGCCCAGTTCTAGAATACAAGACTTCTCTATGATGCAAGCATGTTCTAGAATGAAAGCATGTTCTAGAATGCAAGACTGCAATATGATGCAACCCTGTTCTAGAATGCAAGACTGTACCTTGATGCATCCCTGTTCTAGAATACAAGCCTGCATTATGATTCAAGGCAGTTCTAGAATGCAAGACTGCACCCTGATGCAACCCTGTTCTAGAAAGCAAGACTTATCTATGATGCAAGCGTGTTCGAGAATGCAAGCATGTTCTAGAATGCAAAACTTCTCTATGATGCAAGCGTGTTCTAGAATGCAAGCATGTTCTAGAATGCAAGACTGCACCCTGATGCAACCGTGTTCTAGAATTTAAGACAGCACCTTGATGCATCCCTGTTCTAGAATACAAGCCTGCATTATGATTCAAGGCAGTTCTAGAATGCAAGACTGCACCCTGACACAACCCTGTTCTAGAATGCAAGACTTCTCTATGATGCAACCCTGTTCTAGAATGCAAGCATGTTCTAGAATGCAAGACTGCACCCTGATGCAACCCTGTTCTAGAATGCAAGACTTCTCTATGATGCAACCCTGTTCTGGAATGCAAGCATGTTCTAGAATGCAAGACTGCACCCTGATGCAACACTGTTCTAGAATGCAAGACTTCTCTATGATGCAAGCATGTTCTAGAATGCAAGACTGCACTATGATGCAAGACTGTTTCTAGAATGCAAGACTGTACCTTGTTGCAAACCTGTTCTAGAATGCAAGCCTGCACTATGATTCAAAGTAGTCAACCTTGCATTGTACTTTTCTAGATCAAGCTTCCATCATAGAGAAGTCTTGCATTCTAGAAAGTGTTTGCATCATATTGCAGGCTTGAATTCTAGGACTACTTTGAATCATAGTGCAGGCTTGTATTCTATAACAGGGTTGCAACAAGGTACAGTCTTGCATTCTAGAAACAGTCTTGCATCAGGGTGCAGTCTTGCATTCTAGAACATGCTTGCATTCTATAACATGCTTGCATCATAGAGAAGTCTTGCATTCTAGAACAGGGTTGCATCAGGGTGCAGTCTTGCATTCTAGAACTTGCTTGCATTCTAGAACACACTTGCAGCATAGAGAAGCCTTGCATTCTAGAACAAGGTTGCATCATGGAGAAGTCTTGCATTCTAGAACAGGGTTGCGTCAGGGTACAGTCTTGCATTCTAGAACATGCTTGCATTCTAGGACACGCTTGCATAATAGTGAAGTCTTGCATTCTAGAACATGCTTGCATTCTAGAACACGCTTGCATCATAGAGAAGTATTGCATCATAGTGCAGGCTTGCATTCTAGAACTGCGTTGAATCATAATGCACGCTTGCATTCTAGGACACGCTTGCATCATAGAGAAGTCTTGAATTCTAGAAAGGGGTTGATTCAGGGTGCAGTCTTGCGTTCTAGATCTTGCTTGCATCATAGAACACGCTTGCAGCATAGAGAAGTATTGCATTCTGGAGCAGGGTTACATCATAGTGCAGGCTTGAATTCTAGAACTGCCTTCAATCATAATGCAGGCTTGCATTCTAGAACAGGGTTGCATCATAGAGAAGTCTTGCATTCTAGAACAGGGTTGCATCAGGGTGCAGTCTTGCATTCAAGAACTTCCTTGCATTCTAGAACACGCTTGCAGCATAGAGAAGTCTTGCATTCTAGAACAGGGTTGCATCATAGTGCAGGCTTGAATTCTAGAACTGCCTTCAATCATAATGCAGGCTTGCATTCTAGAACAGGGTTGCATCAGGGTGCAGTCTTGCATTCTAGAACTTGCTTGCATTCTAGAACAGGGTTGCAACATAGTGAAGTCTTGCATTCTAGAACATTCTTGCATTCCAGAACAGTGTTGCATCATAGAGAAGTCTTGCATTCTAGAACAGGGTTGCATCAGGTTGCAGTCTTGCATACTAGAACATGCTTGCATTCTAGAACACGCTTGCATCATAGAGAAGGCTTGCATTCTAGAACATGTTTGCATCTGGGTGCAGTCTTGCATACTAGAACATGCTTGCATTCTAGAACACGCATGCATCATAAAGAAGTCTAGCATTCTAGAACATGCTTACATTCTAGAACATGCTTGCATCATAGAGAAGTCTTGCATTCTAGAACATGCTTGCATTCCAGAACAGGGTTGCATCATAGAGAAGTCTTGCATTCTAGAACACGGTTGCATCAGGGTGCAGTCTTGCATTCTAAAACATGCTTGCATTCTAGAACACGCATGCATCATAGAGAAGTCTTGCATTTTAGAACATGGTTGCATTCTAGAACACGCATGCATCATAGAGAAGTCTAGCATTCTAGAACATGCTTACATTCTAGAACACGCTTGCATCATAGAGAAGTCTTGCATTCTAGAACATGCTTGCATTTTAGAACACGCTTGCATCATAGAGAAGGCTTGCATTCTAGAACATGTTTGCATCAGGGTGCAGTCTTGTGTTCTAGAACTTGCTTGCATCATAAAACACGCTTGCATCATAGAGAAGTCTTGCATTCTAGAACAGGGTTGCATCAGGGTGCAGTCTTGCATTCTAGAACTCCCTTGAATCATAATGCAGCCTTGAATTCTAGAACACGGTTGCATCAGTGTGCTGTCTTGCAATCTAGAACATGCTTGCATTCTAGAACACGCTTGCATCATAGAGAAGCCTTGCATTCTAGAAAATGCTTGCATTCTAGAACACGCTTGCATCATAGTGAAGTCTTGCATTCTAGAACATGCTTGCATTCTAGAACGCTTTCATCATAGAGAAGTAGATAAGAGGTCCTTCTATCTACAGAATGCTGCTTTTTAGTATGATATGACACACTGTTGCCAGAATACTTCTTTTCCTTTACAAATTAAGGACATTTCCACCCTAAATATCAGTCTCTGTCAAAATTTGGAAAATTTTCACAAGACTATCAATAGTGACCCCAGAAATCAGAAGTTCTTTCTTAAGTATCACTCTTTATCTTCGCAAAAGTAGGATTTTCTTTCAAAAATAATGCTTCTCAACCTTAAAAACATCATTTCCTCCCCAAAGTGCTGGGTTTTATCCCCAAAAGATGACATTTTCTCTACAAAATGAAGCTTTCTAGCTCAGTTATCAAGCATTGCTTCCAGAATACCTGCTTTCCTCTACAAAACAAGGAGATTTCCACCCGAAATATCAATTTCTGACAACATTTAGGCAATTTTTCACCAGAATAACAATACTTATCCCAGAAATAAGAAGTTCTCTCCTAAGTATCACTCCTTATCCTTGCAATAAATGGAATTTTCTTTCCAAAATAATGCTTTTCATCCCTAAAAATAGCATTTTCTCCCCAAAATTTTGGTTTTTAACCACAATAGAAGATAACTTTCTCTACAAAACGATGCTTTCTGGGAGAATATGACGCATGAATTCCACCATGCCTGTTTGCCTGTACAAAAGTAGGACATTTCCACCCGAAATATCAATTTCTGTCTACATTTAGACCATTTTTCACCAGAGAAACAATACTTATCCCAGAAATAAGAAGGTTATCACTCCTTATCATTGCAATAAATGGAATTTTCTTTCCAAAATAATGATTTTCATCCTTAAAAATAGCATTTTCTTCTCAAAATTCTGGTTTTTAACCACAATAGAAGATAACTTTCTCTACAAAACGATGCTTTCTGGGAGAATATGACGCATTAATTCCACCATGCCTGTTTGCCTGTACAAAAGTAGGGCATTTCCTCCCGAAATATCAATTTCTGTCTACATTTAGACCATTTTTTACCAGAATAACAATACTTATCCCAGAAATAAGAAGGTTATCACTCCTTATCATTGCAATAAATGGAATTTTCTTTCCAAAATAATGCTTTTCATCCCTCAAATCAGCATTTTATTCCCAAAAATGCTGGTTTTCATCCTTGAAAGAAGACATTTTCTCTACAAAATGATGCTTTGTAGCATCGTATGACCCATTGTTTCCAGAATTCCTATTTTCCTCTACAAAACCAGGATATTCCCACCCGAAATTTCCATTTCTGTCACCATTTAGAATTGATTCACAGAAATATCAAAACTTACCCCACAAATTACAAGGTCCGTCTTAAGTATCACTCTTTATCTTGGCAAAATTATGATTTTCTTTCCAAAATAATGCTTTTCACCCTAACAATAGCATTTTATTCCCCAAAATGCTGGTCTTCATCCCTGAAAGAAGACGTTTTCTCTACAAAATGATGCTTTCTAGCGGAATATTGCACCTTGTTTCCAGAATACCCGTTTTCCTCTACAGAATTCAGACATCTCCACGCGAAATATCAATTTCCGTCAAAATTTGGAAAATTTTCACGCGAATATGGATACTTACCCCAGAAATAAGAAGCTCTCTCATAAGTATCGTTTTTTCTCTTTGCAAAAATATTATTATTTTTACAAAAAATATATATTCAAAACTTGGATACAGCATGTCATTCCAGAAATACTAGATTTCATTCCCTAATGAAGACACTCCTCATAAAATCTTCTTTTTTCTTACAAAAAAGCTATCATTTCTTATCATTACAAAACAATTTTCTAACTCAGTTTATATTCTACTTTCATTCCTTTCTTATAAAGTCTCGTTTTCCTCTTAATATTTCCTTCATCGTTCTGTTGCATAATTTTAACTCGACAACCTATATGCTTCTCACTCAAAAGAAAGGTACCGGCCGAAGTCTGCTTGCAGCAGAGACGCTCGAATCACGGAGCTCGGTTGTTGCCGCTTCTCCGAGAAAAGAGCGGTCGCGGCCAAATCGGTAGCCGAAAAAGAGCGACTTCGGCCGGCTGCTTTCTTCCGAGGCGGGGGGGTTCCTCACGGCAGCCCGGAAAGGAACACTTTGTCTTCAGCTTCCTTTCTCGCTGAAAGCACAACTCCTAGCACTGTTCCAAGCGGTTATTCTTCCGTTTGGACAGATTTCGTTTCTTTCCTCTTTTTCCATTGCTACACAACTAGTTTCTCAGTCGAAGTGGAAAGAAACGAGTTCTTCTTACTTATCTGACGGGCGTGCTCAATAGAGCTGGGAGTTGCTCATTCGGAGAGAACACGACTTGATGTTCAATTCGCTCTATTCTAGGCTGCGGGGATACGCTTCTCCCTCGAGAGAGGTGCCGGCCGAAGTCGCACTACTCGGCTGCAGCAGAGACGCTCGAATCACGGAGCTCGGTTGTTGCCGCTTCTCCGAGAAAAGAGCGGTCGCGGCCAAATCGGTAGCCGATAAAGAGCGACTTCGGCCGGCTGCTTTCTTCCGAGGCGGGGGGGTTCCTTACGGCAGCCCGGAAAGGAACACTTTGTCCTCAGCTTCCTTTCTCGCTGAAAGCACAACTCCTAGCACTGTTCCAAGCGGTTATTCTTCCGTTTGGACAGATTTCGTTTCTTTCCTCTTTTTCCATTGCTACACAACTAGTTTCTCAGTCGAAGTGGAAAGAAACGAGTTCTTCTTACTTATCTGACGGGCGTGCTCAATAGAGCTGGGAGTTGCTCATTCGGAGAGAACACGACTTGATGTTCAATTCGCTCTATTCTAGCCTGCGGGGATACGCTTCTCCCTCGAGAGAGGTGCCGGCCGAAGTCGCACTACTCGGCTGCAGCAGAGACGCTCGAATCACGGAGCTCGGTTGTTGCCGCTTCTCCGAGAAAAGAGCGGTCGCGGCCAAATCGGTAGCCGATAAAGAGCGACTTCGGCCGGCTGCTATCTCCCGCGGCGGCGGTGTTCCTCACTTTCGCATTTTCACGCGAATATGGATACTTACCCCAGAAATAAGAAGTTCTCTCATAAGCATCGTTCTTTCTCTTTGCAAAAATATTACTATTTTTACAAAAAATTATTTTTAATACATGAATAAAGCATGTCATGAAAATTTTCAAAATTTTCTCCGATGGAAAGCATCATTTTCTAGAGAAAATGTCTTCTTTTGGGGATGAAATCCAGAATTTGGGGGTGAAAATGCTGTCTTGAGTGATGAAATGCATTACTTTGGAAAGAGAATAGTATTCTTGAAAAGATAAAGAATGATTCTTAAGAGAGAACTTCTAATCTCCGCGATAAGTATTGATATTAATGTGAAAATGTTTTAATTTTAACAGAAACTGCTAATTAGTTTAGAAATGTCCTTAATTTCTAGAGTAAAACAGGTATTCCGGAAATAGTATGACATACTCTGATAGAAAACAAGATTTTATAGGGAAAGTGTCTTCATGAGGGGATAAAATCCAGTATTTTTGGGATGACATGCTATATCCAAGTATTAAAAATATTTTTTTTGTAAAAATAATAATATTTTTGCAAAGAGAAAGAACGATACTTATGAGAGAACTTCTTATTTCTGGGGTAAGTATTGTTATTCTGGTGAAAAATTGCCTAAATGTTGTCAGAAATTGATATTTCGGGTGGAAATCTCCTTGTTTTGTAGAGGAAAGTAGGTATTCTGGAAGCAATGCTTGATAACTGAGCTAGAAAGCTTCATTTTGTAGAGAAAATGTCATCTTTTGGGGATAAAACCCAGCACTTTGGGGAAGAAATGATGTTTTTAAGGTTGAGAAGCATTATTTTTGAAAGAAAATCCTACTTTTGCGAAGATAAAGAGTGATACTTAAGAAAGAACTTCTGATTTCTAGGGTCACTATTGATAGTCTTGTGAAAATTTTCCAAATTTTGACAGAGACTGATATTTAGGGTGGAAATGTCCTTAATTTGTAAAGGAAAAGAAGTATTCTGGCAACAGTGTGTCATATCTTCTCTATGATGCAAGCGTATTCTAGAATGCAAGCATGTTCTAGAATGCAAGACTCCACCCTGATGCAACCCTGTTCTACAATGCAAGACTGTACCTTGATGCAACCCTGTTCTAGAATGCAAGCGTGTTCTAGAATGCAAGAGTTCTCTATGATGCAACCCTGTTCTAGAATGCAAGATTTCTCTATGATGCAAGTGTGTTCTAGAATGCAACTCTGTTCTAGATTGCAAGACTTCTCTATGATGCGTGTTCTAGAATGCAGGCATGTTCTAGAATGCAAGACTTCTCTATGATGCAACCCTGTTCTCGAATGCAAGCATGTTCTAGAATGCAAGACTCCACCCTGATGCAACCCTGTTCTAGAATGCAAGCGTGTTCTAGAATGCAACAGTTCTCTATGATGCAACCCTGTTCTAGAATGCAAGATTTCTCTATGATGCAAGCGTGTTCTAGAATGCAACCCTGTTCTAGATTGCAAGACTTCTCTATGATGCGTGTTCTAGAATGCAAGCATGTTCAAGAATGCAAGACTTCTCTATGATGCAACCCTGTTCTTGAATGCAAGCATGTTCTAGAATGCAAGACTCCACCCTGATGCAACCCTGTTCTAGAATGCAAGACTTCTCTATGATGCAACCCTGTTCTAGACTGCAAGACTTTTCTATGGTGCAAGCGTGTTCTAGAATGCAACAAGTTCGAGAATGCAAGACTGCATCCTGATGCAACCCTGTTCTAGAATGCAAGACTTCTCTATGATGCAACCCTGTTCTGGAATGCATGAATGTTCTAGAATGCAAGACTTCTCTATGATGCAGTCGTGTTCTAGAATGCAAGCATGTTCTAGAATGCAAGACTTCTCTATGATGCAACCCTGTTCTAGAATGCAAGCCTGCATTATGATTGAAGGCAGTTCTAGAATTCAAGCCTGCACTATGATGCAACCCTGTTCTAGAATCCAAGACTTCTCTATGCTGCAAGCGTGTTCTAGAATGCAAGCAAGTTCTTGAATGCAAGACTGCACCCTGATGCAAACCTGTTCTAGAATGCAAGACTTCTCTATGATGCAAGCAAGTTCTAGAATGCAAGAATGTTCTAGAATGCAAGACTTCTCTATGATGCAAGCGTGTTCTAGAATGCAAGCATGTTCTAGAATGCAAGACTGCACCCTGATGCAACCCTGTTCTAGAATGCAAGATTTCTCTATGATGCAAGCGTGTTCTAGAATGCAACCCTGATCTAGATTGCAAGACTTCTCTATGATGCGTGTTCTAGAATGCAGGCATGTTCTAGAATGCAAGACTTCTCTATGATGCAACCCTGTTCTAGAATGCAAGCATGTTCTAGAATGCAAGACTCCACCCTGATGCAACCCTGTTCTAGAATGCAAGCGTGTTCTAGAATGCAACAGTTCTCTATGATGCAACCCTGTTCTAGAATGCAAGATTTCTCTATGATGCAAGCGTGTTCTAGAATGCAACCCTGTTCTAGATTGCAAGACTTCTCTATGATGCGTGTTCTAGAATGCAAGCATGTTCAAGAAAGCAAGACTTCTCTATGATGCAACCCTGTTCTTGAATGCAAGCATGTTCTAGAATGCAAGACTCCACCCTGATGCAACCCTGTTCTAGAATGCAAGACTTCTCTATGATGCAACCCTGTTCTAGACTGCAAGACTTTTCTATGGTGCAAGCGTGTTCTAGAATGCAACAAGTTCGAGAATGCAAGACTGCATCCTGATGCAACCCTGTTCTAGAATGCAAGACTTCTCTATGATGCAACCCTGTTCTGGAATGCATGAATGTTCTAGAATGCAAGACTTCTCTATGATGCAGTCGTGTTCTAGAATGCAAGCATGTTCTAGAATGCAAGACTTCTCTATGATGCAACCCTGTTCTAGAATGCAAGCCTGCATTATGATTGAAGGCAGTTCTAGAATTCAAGCCTGCACTATGATGCAACCCTGTTCTAGAATCCAAGACTTCTCTATGCTGCAAGCGTGTTCTAGAATGCAAGCAAGTTCTTGAATGCAAGACTGCACCCTGATGCAAACCTGTTCTAGAATGCAAGACTTCTCTATGATGCAAGCAAGTTCTAGAATGCAAGAATGTTCTAGAATGCAAGACTTCTCTATGATGCAAGCGTGTTCTAGAATGCAAGCATGTTCTAGATTGCAAGACTTCTCTATGATGCGTGTTCTAGAATGCAGGCATGTTCTAGAATGCAAGACTTCTCTATGATGCAACCCTGTTCTAGAATGCAAGCATGTTCTAGAATGCAAGACTCCACCCTGATGCAACCCTGTTCTAGAATGCAAGCCTGCATTATGATTGAAGGCAGTTCTAGAATTCAAGCCTGCACTATGATGCAAACCCTGTTCTAGAATCCAAGACTTCTCTATGCTGCAAGCGTGTTCTAGAATGCAACAAGTTCTAGAATGCAAGACTGCATCCTGATGCAACCCTGTTCTAGAACGCAAGACTTCTCTATGATGCAAGCATGTTCTAGATTGCAAGACTGCTCTATGATCCAAGACTGTTTCTAGAAAGCAAGACTGTACCTTGTTGCAACCCTGTTCTAGAATGCAAGCCTGCACTATGATTCAAAGTAGTCCTAGAATTCAAGCCTGCAATATGATGCAAACATGTTCTAGAATACTAGACTTCTCTATGATGCAACCCTGTTCTAGAATGCAACCATGTTCTAAAATGCAAGACTTCTCTATGATGCATGCGTGTTCTAGAATGCAAGCATGTTCTAGAATGCAAGACTGCATAATGATGCAACCGTGTTCTAGAATGCAAGACTTCTCTCTGATGCAAGCGTGTCCTAGAATGCAAGCCTGCATTATGATTCAACGCAGTTCTAGAATGCAAAACTGCACTATGATGCAAACATGTTCTAGAGTGCAAGACTGCACCCTGATGCAGCCCAGTTCTAGAATACAAGACTTCTCTATGATGCAAGCGTGTTCTAGAATGAAAGCATGTTCTAGAATGCAAGACTGCAATATGATGCAACCCTGTTCTAGAATGCAAGACTGTACCTTGATGCATCCCTGTTCTAGAATACAAGCCTGCATTATGATTCAAGGCAGTTCTAGAATGCAAGACTGCACCCTGATGCAACCCTGTTCTAGAAAGCAAGACTTATCTATGATGCAAGCGTGTTCGAGAATGCAAGCATGTTCTAGAATGCAAAACTTCTCTATGATGCAAGCGTGTTCTAGAATGCAAGCATGTTCTAGAATGCAAGACTGAACCCTGATGCAACCGTGTTCTAGAATTTAAGACAGCACCTTGATGCATCCCTGTTCTAGAATACAAGCCTGCATTATGATTCAAGGCAGTTCTAGAATGCAAGACTGCACCCTGACACAACCCTGTTCTAGAATGCAAGACTTCTCTATGATGCAACCCTGTTCTAGAATGCAAGCATGTTCTAGAATGCAAGACTGCACCCTGATGCAACCCTGTTCTAGAATGCAAGACTTCTCTATGATGCAACCCTGTTCTGGAATGCAAGCATGTTCTAGAATGCAAGACTGCACCCTGATGCAACACTGTTCTAGAATGCAAGACTTCTCTATGATGCAAGCATGTTCTAGAATGCAAGACTGCACTATGATGCAAGACTGTTTCTAGAATGCAAGACTGTACCTTGTTGCAAACCTGTTCTAGAATGCAAGCCTGCACTATGATTCAAAGTAGTCAACCTTGCATTGTACTTTTCTAGATCAAGCTTCCATCATAGAGAAGTCTTGCATTCTAGAAAGTGTTTGCATCATATTGCAGGCTTGAATTCTAGGACTACTTTGAATCATAGTGCAGGCTTGTATTCTATAACAGGGTTGCAACAAGGTACAGTCTTGCATTCTAGAAACAGTCTTGCATCAGGGTGCAGTCTTGCATTCTAGAACATGCTTGCATTCTATAACATGCTTGCATCATAGAGAAGTCTTGCATTCTAGAACAGGGTTGCATCAGGGTGCAGTCTTGCATTCTAGAACTTGCTTGCATTCTAGAACACACTTGCAGCATAGAGAAGTCTTGCATTCTAGAACAAGGTTGCATCATGGAGAAGTCTTGCATTCTAGAACAGGGTTGCGTCAGGGTACAGTCTTGCATTCTAGAACATGCTTGCATTCTAGGACACGCTTGCATAATAGTGAAGTCTTGCATTCTAGAACATGCTTGCATTCTAGAACACGCTTGCATCATAGAGAAGTATTGCATCATAGTGCAGGCTTGCATTCTAGAACTGCGTTGAATCATAATGCACGCTTGCATTCTAGGACACGCTTGCATCATAGAGAAGTCTTGAATTCTAGAAAGGGGTTGATTCAGGGTGCAGTCTTGCGTTCTAGATCTTGCTTGCATCATAGAACACGCTTGCAGCATAGAGAAGTATTGCATTCTGGAGCAGGGTTACATCATAGTGCAGGCTTGAATTCTAGAACTGCCTTCAATCATAATGCAGGCTTGCATTCTAGAACAGGGTTGCATCATAGAGAAGTCTTGCATTCTAGAACAGGGTTGCATCAGGGTGCAGTCTTGCATTCAAGAACTTCCTTGCATTCTAGAACACGCTTGTAGCATAGAGAAGTCTTGCATTCTAGAACAGGGTTGCATCATAGTGCAGGCTTGAATTCTAGAACTGCCTTCAATTATAATGCAGGCTTGCATTCTAGAACAGGGTTGCATCAGGGTGCAGTCTTGCATTCTAGAACTTGCTTGCATTCTAGAACAGGGTTGCAACATAGTGAAGTCTTGCATTCTAGAACATTCTTGCATTCCAGAACAGTGTTGCATCATAGAGAAGTCTTGCATTCTAGAACAGGGTTGCATCAGGTTGCAGTCTTGCATACTAGAACATGCTTGCATTCTAGAACACGCTTGCATCATAGAGAAGGCTTGCATTCTAGAACATGTTTGCATCTGGGTGCAGTCTTGCATACTAGAACATGCTTGCATTCTAGAACACGCATGCATCATAAAGAAGTCTAGCATTCTAGAACATGCTTACATTCTAGAACATGCTTGCATCATAGAGAAGTCTTGCATTCTAGAACATGCTTGCATTCCAGAACAGGGTTGCATCATAGAGAAGTCTTGCATTCTAGAACACGGTTGCATCAGGGTGCAGTCTTGCATTCTAAAACATGCTTGCATTCTAGAACACGCATGCATCATAGAGAAGTCTTGCATTTTAGAACATGGTTGCATTCTAGAACACGCATGCATCATAGAGAAGTCTAGCATTCTAGAACATGCTTACATTCTAGAACACGCTTGCATCATAGAGAAGTCTTGCATTCTAGAACATGCTTGCATTTTAGAACACGCTTGCATCATAGAGAAGGCTTGCATTCTAGAACATGTTTGCATCAGGGTGCAGTCTTGTGTTCTAGAACTTGCTTGCATCATAAAACACGCTTGCATCATAGAGAAGTCTTGCATTCTAGAACAGGGTTGCATCAGGGTGCAGTCTTGCATTCTAGAACTCCCTTGAATCATAATGCAGCCTTGAATTCTAGAACACGGTTGCATCAGTGTGCTGTCTTGCAATCTAGAACATGCTTGCATTCTAGAACACGCTTGCATCATAGAGAAGCCTTGCATTCTAGAAAATGCTTGCATTCTAGAACACGCTTGCATCATAGTGAAGTCTTGCATTCTAGAACATGCTTGCATTCTAGAACGCTTTCATCATAGAGAAGTAGATAAGAGGTCCTTCTATCTACAGAATGCTGCTTTTTAGTATGATATGACACACTGTTGCCAGAATACTTCTTTTCCTTTACAAATTAAGGACATTTCCACCCTAAATATCAGTCTCTGTCAAAATTTGGAAAATTTTCACAAGACTATCAATAGTGACCCCCAGAAATCAGAAGTTCTTTCTTAAGTATCACTCTTTATCTTCGCAAAAGTAGGATTTTCTTTCAAAAATAATGCTTCTCAACCTTAAAAACATCATTTCCTCCCCAAACTGCTGGGTTTTATCCCCAAAAGATGACATTTTCTCTACAAAATGAAGCTTTCTAGCTCAGTTATCAAGCATTGCTTCCAGAATACCTGCTTTCCTCTACAAAACAAGGAGATTTCCACCCAAAATATCAATTTCTGACAACATTTAGGCAATTTTTCACCAGAATAACAATACTTATCCAGAAATAAGAAGTTCTCTCCTAAGTATCACTCCTTATCCTTGCAATAAATGGAATTTTCTTTCCAAAATAATGCTTTTCATCCCTAAAAATAGCATTTTCTCCCCAAAATTTTGGTTTTTAACCACAATAGAAGATAACTTTCTCTACAAAACGATGCTTTCTGGGAGAATATGACGCATGAATTCCACCATGCCTGTTTGCCTGTACAAAAGTAGGACATTTCCACCCGAAATATCAATTTCTGTCTACATTTAGACCATTTTTCACCAGAGAAACAATACTTATCCCAGAAATAAGAAGGTTATCACTCCTTATCATTGCAATAAATGGAATTTTCTTTCCAAAATAATGATTTTCATCCTTAAAAATAGCATTTTCTTCTCAAAATTCTGGTTTTTAACCACAATAGAAGATAACTTTCTCTACAAAACGATGCTTTCTGGGAGAATATGACGCATTAATTCCACCATGCCTGTTTGCCTGTACAAAAGTAGGGCATTTCCCTCCCGAAATATCAATTTCTGTCTACATTTAGACCATTTTTTACCAGAATAACAATACTTATCCCAGAAATAAGAAGGTTATCACTCCTTATCATTGCAATAAATGGAATTTTCTTTCCAAAATAATGCTTTTCATCCCTCAAATCAGCATTTTATTCCAAAAATGCTGGTTTTCATCCTTGAAAGAAGACATTTTCTCTACAAAATGATGCTTTGTAGCATCGTATGACCCATTGTTTCCAGAATTCCTATTTTCCTCTACAAAACCAGGATATTCCCACCCGAAATTTCCATTTCTGTCACCATTTAGAATTGATTCACAGAAATATCAAAACTTACCCCACAAATTACAAGGTCCGTCTTAAGTATCACTCTTTATCTTGGCAAAATTATGATTTTCTTTCAAAATAATGCTTTTCACCCTAACAATAGCATTTTATTCCCCAAAATGCTGGTCTTCATCCCTGAAAGAAGACGTTTTCTCTACAAAATGATGCTTTCTAGCGGAATATTGCACCTTGTTTCCAGAATACCCGTTTTCCCTCTACAGAATTCAGACATCTCCACGCGAAATATCAATTTCCGTCAAAATTTGGAAAATTTTCACGCGAATATGGATACTTACCCCAGAAATAAGAAGCTCTCTCATAAGTATCGTTTTTTCTCTTGCAAAAATATTATTATTTTTACAAAAAATATATATTTCACAACTTGGATACAGCATGTCATTCCAGAAATACTAGATTTCATTCCCTAATGAAGACACTCCTCATAAAATCTTCTTTTTTCTTACAAAAAAAGCTATCATTTCTTTCCCTTCATTACAAAACAATTTTCTAACTCAGTTTATATTCTACTTTCATTCCTTTCTTATAAAGTCTCGTTTTCCTCTTAATATTTCCTTCATCGTTCTGTTGCATAATTTTAACTCGACAACCTATATGCTTCTCACTCAAAAGAAAGGTACCGGCCGAAGTCTGCTTGCAGCAGAGACGCTCGAATCACGGAGCTCGGTTGTTGCCGCTTCTCGAGAAAAGAGCGGTCGCGGCCAAATCGGTAGCCGATAAAGAGCGACTTCGGCCGGCTGCTTTCTTCCGAGGGCGGGGGGGTTCCTCACGGCAGCCCGGAAAGGAACACTTTGTCTTCAGCTTCCTTTCTCGCTGAAAGCACAACTCCTAGCACTGTTCCAAGCGGTTATTCTTCCGTTTGGACAGATTTCGTTTCTTTCCTCTTTTTCCATTGCTACACAACTAGTTTCTCAGTCGAAGTGGAAAGAAACGAGTTCTTCTTACTTATCTGACGGGCGTGCTCAATAGAGCTGGGAGTTGCTCATTCGGAGAGAACACGACTTGATGTTCAATTCGCTCTATTCTAGGCTGCGGGGATACGCTTCTCCCTCGAGAGAGGTGCCGGCCGAAGTCACACTACTCGGCTGCAGCAGAGACGCTCGAATCACGGAGCTCGGTTGTTGCCGCTTCTCCGAGAAAAGAGCGGTCGCGGCCAAATCGGTAGCCGATAAAGAGCGACTTCGGCCGGCTGCTTTCTTCCGAGGCGGGGGGGTTCCTCACGGCAGCCCCGGAAAGGAACACTTTGTCCTCAGCTTCCTTTCTCGCTGAAAGCACAACTCCTAGCACTGTTCCAAGCGGTTATTCTTCCGTTTGGACAGATTTCGTTTCTTTCCTCTTTTTCCATTGCTACACAACTAGTTTCTCAGTCGAAGTGGAAAGAAACGAGTTCTTCTTACTTATCTGACGGGCGTGCTCAATAGAGCTGGGAGTTGCTCATTCGGAGAGAACACGACTTGATGTTCAATTCGCTCTATTCTAGCTGCGGGGATACGCTTCTCCCTCGAGAGAGGTGCCGGCCGAAGTCGCACTACTCGGCTGCAGCAGAGACGCTCGAATCACGGACCTCGGTTGTTGCCGCTTCTCCGAGAAAAGAGCGGTCGCGGCCAAATCGGTAGCCGATAAAGAGCGACTTCGGCCGGCTGCTATCTCCCGCCGGCGGCGGTGTTCCTCACTTTCGCATTTTCACGCGAATATGGATACTTACCCCAGAAATAAGAAGTTCTCTCATAAGCATCGTTCTTTCTCTTTGCAAAAATATTACTATTTTTACAAAAAATTATTTTTAATACATGAATAAAGCATGTCATGAAAATTTTCAAAATTTTCTCCGATGGAAAGCATCATTTTCTAGAGAAAATGTCTTCTTTTGGGATGAAATCCAGAATTTGGGGGTGAAAATGCTGTCTTGAGTGATGAAATGCATTACTTTGGAAAGAGAATAGTATTCTTGAAAAGATAAAGAATGATTCTTAAGAGAGAACTTCTAATCTCCGCGATAAGTATTGATATTAATGTGAAAATGTTTTAATTTTAACAGAAACTGCTAATTAGTTTAGAAATGTCCTTAATTTCTAGAGTAAAACAGGTATTCCGGAAATAGTATGACATACTCTGATAGAAAACAAGATTTTATAGGGAAAGTGTCTTCATGAGGGGATAAAATCCAGTATTTTTGGGATGACATGCTATATCCAAGTATTAAAAATATTTTTTTTGTAAAAATAATAATATTTTTGCAAAGAGAAAGAACGATACTTATGAGAGAACTTCTTATTTCTGGGTAAGTATGTTATTCTGTGAAAAATTGCCTAAATTTTGTCAGAAATTGATATTTCGGTGGAAATCTCCTTGTTTTGTAGAGGAAAGTAGGTATTCTGACGCAATGCTTGATAACTGAGCTAGAAAGCTTCATTTTGTAGAGAAAATGTCATCTTTTGGGGATAAAACCCAGCACTTTGTGGAAGAAATGATGTTTTTAAGGTTGAGAAGCATTATTTTTGAAAGAAAATCATACTTTTGCGAAGATAAAGAGTGATACTTAAGAAAGAACTTCTGATTTCTGGGGTCACTATTGATAGTCTTGTGAAAAATTTCCAAATTTTCACAGAGACTGATATTTAGGGTGAAATGTCCTTAATTTGTAAAGGAAAAGAAGTATTCTGGCAACAGTGTGTCATATCTTCTCTATGATGCAAGCGTATTCTAGAATGCAAGCATGTTCTAGAATGCAAGACTCCACCCTGATGCAACCCCTGTTCTACAAATGCAAGACTGTACCTTGATGCAACCCTGTTCAAGAATGCAAGCGTGTTCTAGAATGCAAGAGTTCTCTATGATGCAACCCTGTTCTAGAATGCAAGATTTCTCTATGATGCAAGCGTGTTCTAGAATGCAACTCTGTTCTAGATTGCAAGACTTCTCTATGATGCGTGTTCTAGAATGCAGGCATGTTCTAGAATGCAAGACTTCTCTATGATGCAACCCTGTTCTCGAATGCAAGCATGTTCTAGAATGCAAGACTCCACCCTGATGCAACCCTGTTCTAGAATGCAAGCGTGTTCTAGAATGCAACAGTTCTCTATGATGCAACCCTGTTCTAGAATGCAAGATTTCTCTATGATGCAAGCGTGTTCTAGAATGCAAACCTGTTCTAGATTGCAAGACTTCTCTATGATGCGTGTTCTAGAATGCAAGCATGTTCAAGAATGCAAGACTTCTCTATGATGCAACCCCTGTTCTTGAATGCAAGCATGTTCTAGAATGCAAGACTCCACCCTGATGCAACCCCTGTTCTAGAATGCAAGACTTCTCTATGATGCAACCCTGTTCTAGACTGCAAGACTTTTCTATGGTGCAAGCGTGTTCTAGAATGCAACAAGTTCGAGAATGCAAGACTGCATCCTGATGCAACCTGTTCTAGAATGCAAGACTTCTCTATGATGCAACCCTGTTCTGGAATGCATGAATGTTCTAGAATGCAAGACTTCTCTATGATGCAGTCGTGTTCTAGAATGCAAGCATGTTCTAGAATGCAAGACTTCTCTATGATGCAACCCTGTTCTAGAATGCAAGCCTGCATTATGATTGAAGGCAGTTCTAGAATTCAAGCCTGCACTATGATGCAACCCTGTTCTAGAATCCAAGACTTCTCTATGCTGCAAGCGTGTTCTAGAATGCAAGCAAGTTCTTGAATGCAAGACTGCACCCTGATGCAAACCTGTTCTAGAATGCAAGACTTCTCTATGATGCAAGCAAGTTCTAGAATGCAAGAATGTTCTAGAATGCAAGACTTCTCTATGATGCAAGCGTGTTCTAGAATGCAAGCATGTTCTAGAATGCAAGACTGCACCCTGATGAACCCTGTTCTAGAATGCAAGATTTCTCTATGATGCAAGCGTGTTCTAGAATGCAACCCTGTTCTAGATTGCAAGACTTCTCTATGATGCGTGTTCTAGAATGCAGGCATGTTCTAGAATGCAAGACTTCTCTATGATGCAACCCTGTTCTAGAATGCAAGCATGTTCTAGAATGCAAGACTCCACCCTGATGCAACCCTGTTCTAGAATGCAAGCCTGCATTATGATTGAAGGCAGTTCTAGAATTCAAGCCTGCACTATGATGCAACCCTGTTCTAGAATCCAAGACTTCTCTATGCTGCAAGCGTGTTCTAGAATGCAACAAGTTCTAGAATGCAAGACTGCATCCTGATGCAACCCTGTTCTAGAACGCAAGACTTCTCTATGATGCAAGCATGTCTAGATTGCAAGACTGCTCTATGATCCAAGACTGTTTCTAGAAAGCAAGACTGTACCTTGTTGCAACCCTGTTCTAGAATGCAAGCCTGCACTATGATTCAAAGTAGTCCTAGAATTCAAGCCTGCAATATGATGCAAACATGTTCTAGAATACTAGACTTCTCTATGATGCAACCCTGTTTCTAGAATGCAACCATGTTCTAAAATGCAAGACTTCTCTATGATGCATGGCGTGTTCTAGAATGCAAGCATGTTCTAGAATGCAAGACTGCATAATGATGCAACCGTGTTCTAGAATGCAAGACTTCTCTCTGATGCAAAGCGTGTCCTAGAATGCAAGCCTGCATTATGATTCAACGCAGTTCTAGAATGCAAAACTGCACTATGATGCAAACATGTTCTAGAGTGCAAGACTGCACCCTGATGCAGCCCAGTTCTAGAATACAAGACTTCTCTATGATGCAAGCGTGTTCTAGAATGAAAGCATGTTCTAGAATGCAAGACTGCACTATGATGCAACCCTGTTCTAGAATGCAAGACTGTACCTTGATGCATCCCTGTTCTAGAATACAAGCCTGCATTATGATTCAAGGCAGTTCTAGAATGCAAGACTGCACCCTGATGCAACCCTGTTCTAGAATGCAAGACTTCTCTATGATGCAACCCTGTTCTAGAATGCAAGCATGTTCTAGAATGCAAAAACTTCTCTTATGATGCAAGCGTGTTCTAGAATGCAAGCATGTTCTAGAATGCAAGACTGCACCCTGATGCAACCGTGTTCTAGAATTTAAGACAGCACCTTGATGCATCCCTGTTCTAGAATACAAGCCTGCATTATGATTCAAGGCAGTTCTAGAATGCAAGACTGCACCCTGACACAACCCTGTTCTAGAATGCAAGACTTCTCTATGATGCAACCCTGTTCTAGAATGCAAGCATGTTCTAGAATGCAAGACTGCACCCTGATGCAACCCTGTTCTAGAATGCAAGACTTCTCTATGATGCAACCCTGTTCTGGAATGCAAGCATGTTCTAGAATGCAAGACTGCACCCTGATGCAACACTGTTCTAGAATGCAAGACTTCTCTATGATGCAAGCATGTTCTAGAATGCAAGACTGCACTATGATGCAAGACTGTTTCTAGAATGCAAGACTGTACCTTGTTGCAAACCTGTTCTAGAATGCAAGCCTGCACTATGATTCAAAGTAGTCAACCTTGCATTGTACTTTTCTAGATCAAGCTTCCATCATAGAGAAGTCTTGCATTCTAGAAAGTGTTTGCATCATATTGCAGCTTGAATTCTAGGACTACTTTGAATCATAGTGCAGGCTTGTATTCTATAACAGGGTTGCAAACAAGGTACAGTCTTGCATTCTAGAAACAGTCTTGCATCAGGGTGCAGGCTTGCATTCTAGAACATGCTTGCATTCTATAACATGCTTGCATCATAGAGAAGTCTTGCATTCTAGAACAGGGTTGCATCAGGGTGCAGTCTTGCATTCTAGAACTTGCTTGCATTCTAGAACACACTTGCAGCATAGAGAAGTCTTGCATTCTAGAACAAGGTTGCATCATGGAGAAGTCTTGCATTCTAGAACAGGGTTGCGTCAGGGTACAGTCTTGCATTCTAGAACATGCTTGCATTCTAGGACACGCTTGCATAATAGTGAAGTCTTGCATTCTAGAACATGCTTGCATTCTAGAACACGCTTGCATCATAGAGAAGTATTGCATCATAGTGCAGGCTTGCATTCTAGAACTGCGTTGAATCATAATGCACTCTTGCATTCTAGACACCGCTTGCATCATAGAGAAGTCTTGAATTCTAGAAAGGGGTTGATTCAGGGTGCAGTCTTGCGTTCTAGATCTTGCTTGCATCATAGAACACGCTTGCAGCATAGAGAAGTATTGCATTCTGGAGCAGGGTTACATCATAGTGCAGGCTTGAATTCTAGAACTGCCTTCAATCATAATGCAGGCTTGCATTCTAGAACAGGGTTGCATCATAGAGAAGTCTTGCATTCTAGAACAGGGTTGCATCAGGGTGCAGTCTTGCATTCAAGAACTTCCTTGCATTCTAGAACACGCTTGCAGCATAGAGAAGTCTTGCATTCTAGAACAGGGTTGCATCATAGTGCAGGCTTGAATTCTAGAACTGCCTTCAATCATAATGCAGGCTTGCATTCTAGAACAGGGTTGCATCAGGGTGCAGTCTTGCATTCTAGAACTTGCTTGCATTCTAGAACAGGGTTGCAACATAGTGAAGTCTTGCATTCTAGAACATCTTGCATTCCAGAACAGTGTTGCATCATAGAGAAGTCTTGCATTCTAGAACAGGGTTGCATCAGGTTGCAGTCTTGCATACTAGAACATGCTTGCATTCTAGAACACGCTTGCATCATAGAGAAGGCTTGCATTCTAGAACATGTTTGCATCTGGGTGCAGTCTTGCATACTAGAACATGCTTGCATTCTAGAACACGCATGCATCATAAAGAAGTCTAGCATTCTAGAACATGCTTACATTCTAGAACATGCTTGCATCATAGAGAAGTCTTGCATTCTAGAAACATGCTTGCATTCCAGAAACAGGGTTGCATCATAGAGAAGTCTTGCATTCTAGAACACGGTTGCATCAGGGTGCAGTCTTGCATTCTAAAACATGCTTGCATTCTAGAACACGCATGCATCATAGAGAAGTCTTGCATTTTAGAACATGGTTGCATTCTAGAACACGCATGCATCATAGAGAAGTCTAGCATTCTAGAACATGCTTACATTCTAGAACACGCTTGCATCATAGAGAAGTCTTGCATTCTAGAACATGCTTGCATTTTAGAACACGCTTGCATCATAGAGAAGGCTTGCATTCTAGAACCATGTTTGCATCAGGGTGCAGTCTTGTGTTCTAGAACTTGCTTGCATCATAAAACAACGCTTGCATCATAGAGAAGTCTTGCATTCTAGAACAGGTTGCATCAGGGTGCAGTCTTGCATTCTAGAACTCCCTTGAATCATAATGCAGCCTTGAATTCTAGAACACGGTTGCATCAGTGTGCTGTCTTGCAATCTAGAACATGCTTGCATTCTAGAACACGCTTGCATCATAGAGAAGCCTTGCATTCTAGAAAATGCTTGCATTCTAGAACACGCTTGCATCATAGTGAAGTCTTGCATTCTAGAACATGCTTGCATTCTAGAACGCTTTCATCATAGAGAAGTAGATAAGAGGTCCTTCTATCTACAGAATGCTGCTTTTTAGTATGATATGACACACTGTTGCCAGAATACTTCTTTCCTTTACAAATTAAGGACATTTCCACCCTAAATATCAGTCTCTGTCAAAATTTGGAAAATTTTCACAAGACTATCAATAGTGACCCAGAAATCAGAAGTTCTTTCTTAAGTATCACTCTTTATCTTCGCAAAAGTAGGATTTTCTTTCAAAATAATGCTTCTCAACCTTAAAAACATCATTTCCTCCCCAAAGTGCTGGGTTTTATCCCAAAAGATGACATTTTCCTCTACAAAAATGAAGCTTTCTAGCTCAGTTATCAAGCATTGCTTCCAGAATACCTGCTTTCCTCTACAAAACAAGGAGATTTCCACCCGAAATATCAATTTCTGACAACATTTAGGCAATTTTTCACCAGAATAACAATACTTATCCCAGAAATAAGAAGTTCTCTCCTAAGTATCACTCCTTATCCTTGCAATAAATGGAATTTTCTTTCCAAAATAATGCTTTTCATCCCTAAAAATAGCATTTTCTCCCCAAAATTTGGTTTTTAACCACAATAGAAGATAACTTTCTCTACAAAACGATGCTTTCTGGGAGAATATGACGCATGAATTCCACCATGCCTGTTTGCCTGTACAAAAGTAGGACATTTCCACCCGAAATATCAATTTCTGTCTACATTTAGACCATTTTTCACCAGAGAAACAATACTTATCCAGAAATAAGAAGGTATCACTCCTTATCATTGCAATAAATGGAATTTTCTTTCCAAAATAATGATTTTCATCCTTAAAAATAGCATTTTCTTCTCAAAATTCTGGTTTTTAACCACAATAGAGATAACTTTCTCTACAAAACGATGCTTTCTGGGAGAATATGACGCATAATTCCACCATGCCTGTTTGCCTGTACAAAAGTAGGGCATTTCCTCCCGAAATATCAATTTCTGTCTACATTTAGACCAATTTTTTACCAGAATAACAATACTTATCCCAGAAATAAGAAGGTTATCACTCTTATCATTGCAATAAATGGAATTTTCTTTCCAAAATAATGCTTTTCATCCTCAAATCAGCATTTTATTCCCAAAAATGCTGGTTTTCATCCCTTGAAAGAAGACATTTTCTCTACAAAATGATGCTTTGTAGCATCGTATGACCCATTGTTTCCAGAATTCCTATTTTCCTCTACAAAACCAGGATATTCCCACCCGAAATTTCCATTTCTGTCACCATTTAGAATTGATTCACAGAAATATCAAAACTTACCCCACAAATTACAAGGTCCGTCTTAAGTATCACTCTTTATCTTGGCAAAATTATGATTTTCTTCCAAAATAATGCTTTTCACCCTAACAATAGCATTTTATTCCCCAAAATGCTGGTCTTCATCCCTGAAAGAAGACGTTTTCTCTACAAAATGATGCTTTCTAGCGGAATATTGCACCTTGTTTCCAGAATACCCGTTTTCCTCTACAGAATTCAGACATTCCACGCGAAATATCAATTTCCGTCAAAATTTGGAAATTTTCACGCGAATATGGATACTTACCCCAGAAATAAGAAGCTCTCTCATAAGTATCGTTTTTTCTCTTTGCAAAAATATTATTATTTTTACAAAAAATTTATATTCAAAACTTGGATACAGCATGTCATTCCAGAAATACTAGATTTCATTCCCTAATGAAGACACTCCTCATAAAATCTTCTTTTTTCTTACAAAAAAGCTATCATTTCTTCTCATTACAAAACAATTTCTACTCAGTTTATATTCTACTTTCATTCCTTTCTTATAAAGTCTCGTTTTCCTCTTAATATTTCCTTCATCGTTCTGTTGCATAATTTTAACTCGACAACCTATATGCTTCTCACTCAAAGAAAGGTACCGGCCGAAGTCTGCTTGCAGCAGAGACGCTCGAATCACGGAGCTCGGTTGTTGCCGCTTCTCCGAGAAAAGAGCGGTCGCGGCCAATCGGTAGCCGATAAAGAGCGACTTCGGCCGGCTGCTTTCTTCCGAGGCGGGGGGGTTCCTCACGGCAGCCCGGAAAGGAACACTTTGTCTTCAGCTTCCTTCTCGCTGAAGCACAACTCCTAGCACTGTTCCAAGCGGTTATTCTTCCGTTTGGACAGATTTCGTTTCTTTCACTCTTTTTCCATTGCTACACAACTAGTTTCTCAGTCGAAGTGGAAAGAAACGAGTTCTTCTTACTTATCTGACGGGCGTGCTCAATAGAGCTGGGAGTTGCTCATTCGGAGAGAACACGACTTGATGTTCAATTCGCTCTATTCTAGGCTGCGGGGATACGCTTCTCCCTCGAGAGAGGTGCCGGCCGAAGTCGCACTACTCGGCTGCAGCAGAGACGCTCGAATCACGGAGCTCGGTTGTTGCCGCTTCTCCGAGAAAGAGCGGTCGCGGCCAAATCGGTAGCCGATAAAGAGCGACTTCGGCCGGCTGCTTTCTTCCGAGGCGGGGGGGTTCCTTACGGCAGCCCGGAAAGGAACACTTTGTCCTCAGCTTCCTTTCTCGCTGAAGCACAACTCCTAGCACTGTTCCAAGCGGTTATTCTTCCGTTTGACAGATTCGTTTCTTTCCTCTTTTTCCATTGCTACACAACTAGTTTCTCAGTCGAAGTGGAAAGAAACGAGTTCTTCTTACTTATCTGACGGCGTGCTCAATAGAGCTGGGAGTTGCTCATTCGGAGAGAACACGACTTGATGTTCAATTCGCTCTATTCTAGGCTGCGGGATACGCTTCTCCCTCGAGAGAGGTGCCGGCCGAAGTCGCACTACTCGGCTGCAGCAGAGACGCTCGAATCACGGACCTCGGTTGTTGCCGCTTCTCCGAGAAAAGAGCGGTCGCGGCCAAATCGGTAGCCGATAAAGAGCGACTTCGGCCGGCTGCTATCTCCCGCGGCGGCGGTGTTCCTCACTTTCGCATTTTCCACGCGAATATGGATACTTACCCCAGAAATAAGAAGTTCTCTCATAAGCATCGTTCTTTCTCTTTGCAAAAAATATTACTATTTTACAAAAAATTATTTTAATACATGAATAAAGCATGTCATGAAAATTTCAAAATTTTCTCCGATGGAAAGCATCATTTTCTAGAGAAAATGTCTTCTTTTGGGATGAAATCAGAATTTGGGGGTGAAAATGCTGTCTTGAGTGATGAAATGCATTACTTTGGAAAGAGAATAGTATTCTTGAAAAGATAAGAATGATTCTTAAGAGAGAACTTCTAATCTCCGCGATAAGTATTGATATTAATGTGAAAATGTTTTAATTTAACAGAAACTGCTAATTAGTTTAGAAATGTCCTTAATTTCTAGAGTAAAACAGGTATTCCGGAAATAGTATGACATACTCTGATAGAAAACAAGATTTTATAGGGAAAGTGTCTTCATGAGGGGATAAAATCCAGTATTTTTGGGATGACATGCTATATCCAAGTATTAAAAATATTTTTTTTGTAAAAATAATAATATTTTTGCAAAGAGAAAGAACGATACTTATGAGAGAACTTCTATTTCTGGGGTAAGTATTGTTATTCTGGTGAAAAAATTGCCTAAATGTTGTCAGAAATTGATATTTCGGGTGGAAAATCTCCTTGATTTGTAGAGGAAAGTAGTATTCTGGAAGCAATGCTTGATAACTGAGCTAGAAAGCTTCATTTTGTAGAGAAAATGTCATCTTTTGGGGATAAAACCCAGCAGTTTGGGGAAAGAAATGATGTTTTTAAGGTTGAGAAGCATTATTTTTGAAAGAAAATCCTACTTTTGCGAAGATAAAGAGTGATACTTAAGAAAGAACTTCTGATTTCTGGGTCACTATTGATAGTCTTGTGAAATTTTCCAAATTTTCACAGAGACTGATATTTAGGGTGGAAATGTCCTTAATTTGTAAAGGAAAAGAAGTATTCTGGCAACAGTGTGTCATATCTTCTCTATGATGCAAGCGTATTCTAGAATGCAAGCATGTTCTAGAATGCAAGACTCCACCCTGATGCAACCCTGTTCTACAATGCAAGACTGTACCTTGATGCAAACCCTGTTCTAGAATGCAAGGCGTGTTCTAGAATGCAAGAGTTCTCTATGATGCAACCCTGTTCTAGAATGCAAGATTTCTCTATGATGCAAGCGTGTTCTAGAATGCAACTCTGTTCTAGATTGCAAGACTTCTCTATGATGCGTGTTCTAGAATGCAGGCATGTTCTAGAATGCAAGACTTCTCTATGATGCAACCCTGTTCTCGAATGCAAGCATGTTCTAGAATGCAAGACTCCACCCTGATGCAACCCTGTTCTAGAATGCAAGCGTGTTCTAGAATGCAACAGTTCTCTATGATGCAACCCTGTTCTAGAATGCAAGATTTCTCTATGATGCAAGCGTGTTCTAGAATGCAACCCTGTTCTAGATTGCAAGACTTCTCTATGATGCGTGTTCTAGAATGCAAGCATGTTCAAGAATGCAAGACTTCTCTATGATGCAACCCTGTTCTTGAATGCAAGCATGTTCTAGAATGCAAGACTCCACCCTGATGCAACCCTGTTCTAGAATGCAAGACTTCTCTATGATGCAACCCTGTCTAGACTGCAAGACTTTTCTATGGTGCAAGCGTGTTCTAGAAATGCAACAAGTTCGAGAATGCAAGACTGCAATCCTGATGCAACCCTGTTCTAGAATGCAAGACTTCTCTATGATGCATCCCTGTTCTGGAATGCATGAATGTTCTAGAATGCAAGACTTCTCTATGATGCAGTCGTGTTCTAGAATGCAAGCATGTTCTAGAATGCAAGACTTCTCTATGATGCAACCCTGTTCTAGAATGCAAGCCTGCATTATGATTGAAGGCAGTTCTAGAATTCAAGCCTGCACTATGATGCAACCCTGTTCTAGAATCAAGACTTCTCTATGCTGCAAGCGTGCTCTAGAATGCAAGCAAGTTCTTGAATGCAAGACTGCACCCTGATGCAAACCTGTTCTAGAATGCAAGACTTCTCTATGATGCAAGCAAGTTCTAGAATGCAAGAATGTTCTAGAATGCAAGACTTCTCTATGATGCAAGCGTGTTCTAGAATGCAAGCATGTTCTAGAATGCAAGACTGCACCCTGATGCAACCCTGTTCTAGAATGCAAGATTTCTCTATGATGCAAGCGTGTTCTAGAATGCAACCCTGTTCTAGATTGCAAGACTTCTCTATGATGCGTGTTCTAGAATGCAGGCATGTTCTAGAATGCAAGACTTCTCTATGATGCAACCCTGTTCTAGAATGCAAGCATGGTCTAGAATGCAAGACTCCACCCTGATGCAACCCTGTTCTAGAATGCAAGCCTGCATTATGATTGAAGGCAGTTCTAGAATCAAGCCTGCACTATGATGCAACCCTGTTCTAGAATCCAAGACTTCTCTATGCTGCAAGCGTGTTCTAGAATGCAACAAGTTCTAGAATGCAAGACTGCATCCTGATGCAACCCTGTTCTAGAACGCAAGACTTCTCTATGATGCAAGCATGTTCTAGATTGCCAGACTGCTCTATGATCCAAGACTGTTTCTAGAAAGCAAGACTGTACCTTGTTGCAACCCTGTTCTAGAATGCAAGCCTGCACTATGATTCAAAGTAGTCCTAGAATTCAAGCCTGCAATATGATGCAAAACATGTTCTAGAATACTAGACTTCTCTATGAAGCAACCCTGTTCTAGAATGCAACCATGTTCTAAAATGCAAGACTTCTCTATGATGCATGCGTGTTCTAGAATGCAAGCATGTTCTAGAATGCAAGACTGCATAATGATGCAACCGTGTTCTAGAATGCAAGACTTCTCTCTGATGCAAAGCGTGTCCTAGAATGCAAGCCTGCATTATGATTCAACGCAGTTCTAGAATGCAAAACTGCACTATGATGCAAACATGTTCTAGAGTGCAAGACTGCACCCTGATGCAGCCCAGTTTCTAGAATACAAGACTTCTCTATGATGCAAGCGTGTTCTAGAATGAAAGCATGTTCTAGAATGCAAGACTGCACTATGATGCAACCCTGTTCTAGAATGCAAGACTGTACCTTGATGCATCCCTGTTCTAGAATACAAGCCTGCATTATGATTCAAGGCAGTTCTAGAATGCAAGACTGCACCCTGATGCAACCCTGTTCTAGAATGCAAGACTTTCTCTATGATGCAACCCTGTTCTAGAATGCAAGCATGTTCTAGAATGCAAAACTTCTCTATGATGCAAGCGTGTTCTAGAATGCAAGCATGTTCTAGAATGCAAGACTGCACCCTGATGCAACGTGTTCTAGAATTTAAGACAGCACCTTGATGCATCCCTGTTCTAGAATACAAGCCTGCATTATGATTCAAGGCAGTTCTAGAATGCAAGACTGCACCCTGACACACCCTGTTCTAGAATGCAAGACTTCTCTATGATGCAACCCTGTTCTAGAATGCAAGCATGTTCTAGAATGCAAGACTGCACCCTGATGCAACCCTGTTCTAGAATGCAAGACTTCTCTATGATGCAACCCTGTTCTGGAATGCAAGCATGTCTAGAATGCAAGACTGCACCCTGATGCAACACTGTTCTAGAATGCAAGACTTCTCTATGATGCAAGCATGTTCTAGAATGCAAGACTGCACTATGATGCAAGGACTGTTTCTAGAATGCAAGACTGTACCTTGTTGCAAACCTGTTCTAGAATGCAAGCCTGCACTATGATTCAAAGTAGTCAACA